>NW_027139827.1:0-24711 GCF_035084215.1 Heptranchias perlo
TTAAAGTTTAATTGGAATGATGAACTTTAAGTATCTCTGCGAGGATTTTGCAATTATCTTCTTATTCAGGTCTTAGGTGGGACGGCGATGCTCCCCGCTCCTGACAGGCTGCCCAGGATATATGTCTGCTCGTATCCTGCCTGGAGCCCATCTGTCATCCCTCACGCCCTGAGACTGCGCTGCTGCTCTCGCTGTGCACCGGGGGGAGGGTTGGGTGATTGATGAGGTTCTGGGTGAGTGATGGGCTCCCAGCACACACGGCATAATTGTCACTCTGACAGTCACTGTTCACCAAACGGCTTTAAATGCCTCACATCTCATTCAGATTTACAGCCTGCTGCCAGTAACTGATCTGAGCAACGCAGGAATTAAAGGGAGAGTGCAGGGCCGTGTGTCTGTGTCTCTGTCTCCGTGTGCATGTGTGAGATTGAGGGAGTATGCTTGTGCCTATCTTTCTCTGTGTGTATCATTTTGGGTGTCTGTGCTCACATGTGAAATTGAGAGTCTGTGCATTTGTGTGTTAGTCTGTGTGTGTGTCTTTCTGTGCCTGTGTGTGTTAGTCTGTGTGTGTCAGTCTGTGTGTGTGCCTTTCTGTGCCTGTGTGTGTTAGTCTGTGTGTGTGCCTTTCTGTGCCTGTGTGTGTTAGTCTGTGTGTGTGCCTTTCTGTGCCTGTGTGTGTGTCTTTCTGTTTCTGTGTGTGTGCCTTTCTGTTTCTGTGTGTGTGCCTTTCTGTTTCTGTGTGTGTGCCTTTCTGTGCCTGTGTTAGTCTGTGCGTGTGTTAGTCTGTGCGTGTGTTAGTCTGTGCGTGTGTTAGTCTGTGCGTGTGTTAGTCTGTGCGTGTGTTAGTCTGTGCGTGTGTTAGTCTGTGCGTGTGTTAGTCTGTGCGTGTGTTAGTCTGTGCGTGTGTTAGTCTGTGCGTGTGTTAGTCTGTGCGTGTGTTAGTCTGTGTGTGTGTTAGTCTGTGCGTGTGTTAGTCTGTGCCTGTGTGTGTGTGTGTGTCAGTCTGTGTGTGTTCCCTTCTATGCCTGTGTGTGTTAGTCTGTGTGTGTGCCTTTCTGTGCCTGTGTGTGTGTTAGCCTGTGTGTGTGCCTTTCTGTGCCTGTGTGTGTGTTAGTCTGTGTGTGTGTGCCTTTCTGTGCTGTGTGTGTTAGTCTGTGTGTGCCTTTCTGTTTCTGTGTGTTAGTCCTGTGTGTGTGCTTTTCTGTGCCTGTGTGTGTTAGTCTGTGCGTGTGTTAGTCTGTGCCTGTGTGTGTGTGTTAGTCTGTGTGTGTGTCAGTCTGTGTGTGTTCCCTTCTATGCCTGTGTGTGTTAGTCTGTGTGTGTGCCTTTCTGTGCCTGTGTGTGTGTTAGCCTGTGTGTGTGCCTTTCTGTGCCTGTGTGTTAGCCTGTGTGTGTTAGCCTGTGTGTGTTAGCCTGTGTGTGTTAGCCTGTGTGTGTTAGCCTGTGTGTGTTAGCCTGTGTGTGTTAGCCTGTGTGTGTGCCTGTGTGTGTTAGTCTGTGTGTGTGCCTTTCTGTGCCTGCGTGTGTTAGTCTGTGCGTGTGTTAGTCTGTGCGTGTGTTAGTCTGTGCGTGTGTTAGTCTGTGCCTGTGTTAGTCTGTGCCTGTGTTAGTCTGTGCCTGTGTTAGTCTGTGTGTGTTAGTCTGTGTGTGTCAGTCTGTGTGTGTTCCCTTCTATGCCTGTGTGTGTTAGTCTGTGTGTGTGTCTTTCTGTTTCTGTGTGTTAGTCTGTGTGTGTCTTTCTGTGCCTGTGTGTTAGTCTGTGTGTGTGCCTTTCTGTGCCTGTGTGTGTGAGTCTGTGTGTGTGTCTTTCTGTTTCTGTGTGTGTGCTTTTCTGTTTCTGTGTGTTAGTCTGTGTGTGTGCTTTTCTGTGCCTGTGTGTGTGAGTCTGTGTGTGTGTCTTTCTGTTTCTGTGTGTGTGCTTTTCTGTTTCTGTGTGTTAGTCTGTGTGTGTGCGCCTATGTTTCTGTGTGTGTGAGTCTGTGTGTGTGCCTTTCTGTGCCTGTGCATGTGTGTGTGTTTGACAGTGTGTGAGAGAGTATGTTGTACGCACGAGGGGGAGAGAGAGGGGGAGCACGCATGTGAGGGGGGGAGAGAGAGAGAGAGAGAGAGAGGGGGAACGTGCGCAAGGGGGGAGAGAGAGAGAGAGAGAGGGAGCGCGTTGTGGGGGGGGAGAGAAAGGCAGCGCGCGGGAGGGAGGGAGAGCGGGCGGGAGGGTGGGAGACAGACAGAGCGCGGGAGGGCCTGCAGCTTGTGTGAAAATGAGCTGCACCGACCGACCGACCGACGACCGACCGCCCCCCGCGAGACACGACTGCTCGAGGCGCCGGCCTGCAGATTACTGGCCCCTTCCGTCCCCTGTCGGCTTATTCCCCGCCTCCCCTGTGGCTACAAGACCGCTCACCAGGGCACGGGTTCCACCGGAGCGGGGGGGGGGAGAATGTGGGGCGTCTGCCCTCTGCCCCCTCGCCCCCCCCCCCACCAAGTGGCCATTCTTTGCGGGCAGCTATTCAACCACGGGCTGCATCGCTGCCAAGCCCCGACTCAGGCCTCAAACGATCGGCTGACACAGCCCGGGCCGGGGGGAATGGGGCCCGAGCTCGACCTTTCCGTACGGTTCTGATGAGATGGTCGCGGACCTGTGCCGAGTGAACAGGTCTGCCCCCACCCCCTGGTGTGTGTCACTGAGGAGACCCGGGCTCCACCTTTTATAATCGAGCTGCTGCCTTGAGCAGAACTCCTCGTGCGATGCCTGCGTTCGTCCCGTCTCTCCCTCCCCCCGCGTCTCGCCCCACTCCCTCCCCCCCGCGTCTCGCCCCACTCCCTCTCCCCCGCGTCTCGCCCCACTCCCTCCCCCCCGCGTCTCGCCCCACTCCCTCCCCCCGTGTCTCGTCCCCTCTTTCCCCCCCGCGTCTCGCCCCACTCCCTCCCCCCGCGTCTCGCCCCACTCCCTCCCCCCGCGTCTCGCCCCACTCCCTCCCCCCGCGTCTCGCCCCACTCCCTCCCCCCGCGTCTCGCCCCACTCCCTCCCCCCGCGTCTCGTCCCCTCTTCCCCCCGCGCCTCGCCCCACTCCCTCCCCCCCGCGTCTCGCCCCACTCCCCTCCCCCCGCGTCTCGTCCCACTCCCTCCCCCCCCCCGCGTCTCGCCCCACTCCCTCCCCCCGCGTCTCGCCCACTCCCTCCCCCCCGCGTCTCGCCCCACTCCCTCCCCCCCGCGTCTCGCCCCGCTCCCTCCCCCCCCGCGTCTCGCCCCACTCCCTCCCCCCGCGTCTCGCCCCACTCCCTCCCCCCCGCATCTCGCCCCACTCCCCTCCCCCCCCGGTCTCGCCCCACTCCCTCCCCCCCCGCGTCTCGCCCCACTCCCTCCCCCCGCGTCTCGCCCACTCCTCCCCCCCGCGTCTCGCCCCACTCCCTCCCCCCGCGTCTCGCCCCGCTCCCTCCCCCCGCGTCTCGTCCCCTCTTTCCCCCCGCGTCTCGCCCCACTCCCTCCCCCCGCGTCTCGCCCCACTCCCTCCCCCCGCGTCTCGCCCCACTCCCTCTCCCCCGCGCCTCGCCCCACTCCCTCCCCCCCGTCTCGCCCCACTCCCTCCCCCCCGCATCTCGCCCCACTCCCTCCCCCCCGCATCTCGCCCCACTCCCTCCCCCCGCGTCTCGTCCCCTCTTTCCCCCCGCGCCTCGCCCCACTCCCTCCCCCCCCCGCGTCTCGCCCCACTCCCTCCCCCCCGCGTCTCGCCCCTTCCCCCCGCGTCTCGCCCCACTCCCTCCCCCGCGTCTCGCCCACTCCCCCCCCCCGCGTCTCGCCCCACTCCCTCTCCCCCCGCGTCTCGTCCACTCTTTCCCCCGCGTCTCGCCCCACTCCCTCTCCCCCGCGCCTCGTCCCCTCTTTCCCCCCGCGCCTCGCCCCACTCCCTCTCCCCCGCATCTCGCCACTCCCTCTCCCCTCCCCCCGCGTCTCGCCCACTCCCTCCCCCCGCGTCTCGCCCCCACTCCCTCCCCCCGCGTCTCGCCCCACTCCCTCCCCCCCGCGTCTCGCCCCACTCCCTCCCCCCGCGTCTCGCCCCACTCCCTTCCCCCCGCGTCTCGCCCCACTCCCTCACCCCCTCACCTCCCCTCCGCGTCTCGCCCCACTCCCCCCCCCCCCCCGCGCTCTCGCCCCACTCCCTCCCCCCCCGCGTCTCGCCCCACTCCCCCCCCCCGCGCTCGCCCACTCCCTCCCCCCCCGCGTCTCGCCTCACTCCCTCCCCCCGCGTCTCGCCCCACTCCCTCTCCCCCCGCGTCTCGCCCCACTCCCCTCCCCCCGCGTCTCGCCCCACTCCTCTCCCCCGCGTCTCGCCCCACTCCCTCCCCCCCGCGTCTCGCCCCCCACTCCCTCTCCCCCGCGCCTCGCCCCTCTCCCCAGCGTCTCGCCCCACCCCCTCCCCTCTCCCCCGCGTCTCGCCCCGCTCCCTCCCACCCCGCGTCTCGCCCCACTCCCTCCCCCCCCCCCGCGTCTCGCCCCCACTCCCTCCCCCCCCCCCGCGTCTCGCCCCACTCCCTCCCCCCCGCGTCTCGCCCCACTCCCTCCCCGCGTCTCGCCCCACTCCCCTCCCCCCCCCGCGTCTCGCCCCCACTCCCTCTCCCCCGCGTCTCGCCCCACTCCCTCCCCCCGCGTCTCGCCCCACTCCCTCCCCCCGCGCCTCGCCCCTCTCCCCGCGTCTCGCCCCACTCCCTCCCCCCGCGGTCTCGTCCCTCTTTCCCCCCGCGCCTCGCCCCACTCCCCTCCCCCCCGCGTCTCGCCCACTCCCTCCCCCCGCGTCTCGTCCCCTCTTTCCCCCCGCGCCTCGCCCCACTCCCTCCCCCCCGCGTCTCGCCCCACTCCCTCCCCCCCGCGTCTCGTCCCCTCTTTCCCCCCCCGCGTCTCGCCCCACTCCCTCCCCCCCCGCGTCTCGCCCCGCTCCCTCCCCCCGCGTCTCGCCCCCTCTCCCCCCGCGCCCTCGCCCCCTCCCTTCCCCCGCGGCCTGCTCCCCTCGATCTTCAGACGCTTTTCTCGCTCTCATGAATACATTAATATAAATGGCCCTCATCTGTCTTGTGCCAGAGAGAGAGTTTCAATCTCTCGCAGGCCGTTAACACGGTTTGCTTTATGTCAGGCCCCCCCGGCACAAAGAGGAGAGGCGCAGCCTTCAAAAAGCAACAAGGTGATAAAATGTGAAATACATACTCAATTTAGGACTCTTGAAAATCTTCATCTCGCGCTCTCTCTCTCTCTGTCTCGCTCGATCTCTATCTGTCTCTCTCGCTCGCGCTCTCTCTCTCTCTCTCTCTCTGTCTCTCTCGCTCGCTCTCTCCCTGTCTCTCTCGCTCGCTCTCTCCCTGTCTCTCTCGCTCGCTCTCTCTCTCGCTCGCTCTCTCCCTGTCTCTCACGCTCGCTGCTCTCTCTCTCTCTCTCTGTCTCGCTCGCTCGACCTCTCTCCGTCTCTCTCTCGCTCTCCCTCCTGTCTCTCTCGCTCGCTCTCTCCCTGTCTCTCTCGCTCGCTCTCTCCCTGTCTCTCTCGCTCGCTCCTCTCTCCCTGTCTCTCTCGCTCGCTCTCTCCTGTCTCTCTCGCTCGCTCTCTCCCTGTCTCTCTCGCTCGCTCTCTCCCTGTCTCTCTCTCCTCGCTCTCTCCCTGTCTCTCTCTCTCGCTCTCTCCCTGTCTCTCTCTCTCGCTCTCTCCCTGTCTCTCTCGCCCCGCTCTCTCCCTGTCTCTCTCGCTCTCTCTCGTCTCTCTCGCCCGCTCTCTCTCCGTCTCTCTCGCCCGCTCTCTCTCCGTCTCTCTCGCCCGCTCTCTCTCCGTCTCTCTCGCCCGCTCTCTCTCCGTACTCTCTCGCCCGCTCTCTCTCCGTCTCTCTCGCCCGCTCTCTCTCCGTCTCTCTCGCCCGCTCTCTCTCCGTCTCTCTCGCCCGCTCTCCTCTCCGTCTCTCTCGCCCGCTCTCTCTCCGTCTCTCTCGCCCGCTCTCTCTCCGTCCTCTCTCGCCCGCTCTCTCTCCGTCTCTCTCGCCCGCTCTCTCTCCGTCTCTCTCGCCCGCTCGTGCGCTCTGTCTCGCTCGCTCGCAGCGCTCTCGCTCGCGTTCTCTCTGTCACCCATCACCCCCCGACCTGTGCTCCGCTGACCCACACTGGCTCCCAGTCCGGCATCGCCTCGATTTTAAAATTCTCATCCTCCTGTTCAAATCCCCTCCATGGCCTCGTTCCCCCTCCCTATCTCTGTAACCTCCTCCAGCCCCTACGACCCTCCCAGATCTCTGCGCTCCTCCAACTCTGGCCTCTTGTCCATCCCCCCCGATTTCCATCGCTCCCACCATTGGCGGCCGTGCCTTCAGCTGCCCGGAGCCCCGAGCTCTGGAATTCCCTCCCTAAAGATAGGCCGTGTGGTTGATAGTGAGGAGGAAAGCTGTAGACTGCAGGAAGATATCAATGGGCTGGTCAGGTGGGCAGAAAAGTGGCAAATGGAATTCAATCCGGAGAAGTGTGAGGTAATGCATTTGGAGAGGACAAACAAGGCAAGGGAGTACACAATAAATGGGAGGATACTGAGAGGTGTAGAGGGAGTGAAGAGGACCTTGGAGTGCATGTCCACAGATCCCTGAAGGTAGCAGGACAGGTAGATAAGGTGGTTAAAAAGGCATTCGGGATACTTTCCTTTATTAGCCAAGGCATAGAATATAAGAGCAGGAGGTTATGCTGGAACTGTATAAAACACTGGTTAGGCCACAGCTTGAGTACTGTGTACAGTTCTGGTCATCACATTACAGGAAAGATGTGATCGCACTGGAGAGGGTGCAGAGGAGATTTACGAGGATGTTGCCAGGGCTGGTGGAGTTTTAGCTGTGAGGAAAGATTGGACAGGCTGGGGTTGTTTTCTTTGGAACAGAGGAGACTGAGGGGAGATTTAATTGAGGTGTATAAAATTATGAGGGGCCGAGATAGAGTGGATAGGGAGGACCTATTTCCTTAGCAGAGGGGTCAGTGACCAGGGGGCATAGATTTTAAAGTAATCGGTAGAAGGATTAGAGGGGAGCTGAGGAGAAATGTTTTCCCCAGAGGGTGGTGGGGGTCTGGAACTCACTGCCTGAGAGGGTGGGAGAGGCAGAAACCCTCAACTCATTTAAAAAGTACCTGGACGTGCACCTGAAGAGCCGTAACCTGCAGGGGCTACGGACCGAGTGCGGGAAAGTGGGATTAGGCAGGGCGGCTCGTTTTCTCAGCCGGCACGTGCACGATGGGCCGAACGGCCTCCTCCTGTGCCGTGAATTTTCTATGATTCTGACCTCTCCGCCTCTCCCTCGCTCTCTCTCATCCTTTTAAGACGCTCCTTAAAACCTTCATCTTTGACCAAGCTTTTGGTCACCTGTCCCTCATATCCCCTCACGTGGTTCAGGGTCTGATTCACGCTCCTGTAAGGCGTCTCGGGACGGTTTTACTGCGTTAAAGGTGCTGTGTAAAACGCGGGTTGTGGTACGATGTCTGTCTGAGTTTCTGGAGCCAGGTGTGACGCTGCCTGTCTTTGCAGTTCAAAGGGATCTGGGGGTCCGAGTGCAAGAAAATCAAAAAGTTAGTCTGCAGGTGCAGCAGGTGATCAAGAAGGCCAACAGAATGTTGGCTTTATTGCTAGGGGGATAGGATATAAAACAGGGAGGTATTGCTGCAGTTATATAAGGTATTGGTGAGACCGCACCTGGAATACTGCATACAGTTTTGATCTCCGTACTTAAGAAAAGACATACTTGCTCTCCAGGCAGTACAAAGAAGGTTCACTCGGTTAATCCCGGGGATGAGGGGGTGGACATATGAGGAGAGGTTGAGTAGATTGGGACTCTACTCACTGGAGTTCAGAAGAATGAGAGGCGATCTTATTGAAACATATAAGATTGTGAAGGGGCTTGATCGGGTGGATGCGGTAAGGATGTTCCCAAGGATGGGTGAAACTAGAACGAGGGGGCATAATCTTAGAATAAGGGGCTGCTCTTTTCGAAACTGAGATGAGGAGAAACTTCTTCACTCGGAGGGTAGTAGGTCTGTGGAATTTGCTGCCCCAGGAAGCTGTGGAAGCTACATCATTAAATAAATTAAAACAGAAATAGACAGTTTCCTAGAAGTAAAGGGAATTAGGGGTTACGGGAGCGGGCAGGAAATTGGACATGAATTTAGATTTGAGGTTAGGATCAGATCAGCCGTGATCTTATTGAATGGCGGAGCAGGCTCGAGGGGCCCGACTGGCCTCCTCCTGCTCCTATTTCTTATGTTCTCTCTCTCTCTCTCTCTCTCTCGTAGAACGAGGTAGCCCTGTTACGGAATGAGGTAGCCCAGCTGAAGCAGCTGCTCCTGGCCCACAAAGACTGTCCAGTCACTGCCATTCAGAAGAGGACGCAGGAGTACATCGGTCAGTTCCCGTCTCGTTCTCCCCACCGATCTCCCTCCCGCCCGGTTGTAACGAGTCCCCGTGAGGTTGTTGGGGACCCCAGCGGCAGCTTCTCGCTGTTCACCAGAAGGGGGGGGCGGGGTACCCTGGGGGGGTGTCGGTGTGGTGGGTGTGAGCTTTAATATCTGAGGAGTCCGGGATCGCTCCGGGAGCTGCGCGGGGAGTGCGGGGGCTGCGCGGGGGCTGCGCGGGGAGTGCGGGGGCTGCGCGGGGAGCGCGTGGGCTGCGCGGGGAGCGCGGGGGCTGCGCGGGGAGCGCGGGAGCTGCGCGGGGAGCGCGTGGGCTGCGCGGGGGCTGCGCGGGGAGCTGCGCGGGGAGTCCGGGTTCGCCCCGGGACTTGTTATTCTGCTGCGCGCCCGGCTGGCGAACCGCGGGAATTGGATCCTGCTGGGAAATTAAGATCGTTCCGTAGACTGCGCCAAAAACTAACGGTGTGATTTATTCTCTCTCTCTCTCCCTCCCTCTCTCTCTCCCCCGCCCCTCAATCAGACGACAGCCCCAAGGAGATCTGCGAACCCACAGGCTCCCCCGCTGCCGTAATCCAGCGCAGCTCCCTGGGGGCCCCGAACGGAAGCGGCGGAGGCGGAGGCGGCAGCAGCAGCGCGAGGGCCGCGGCAGAGGCGGTCGCCACGTCCGTCCTCGCCCAGATGGCCAGCCAGAGGTCGGAGCTGAGCAGCGTGACCCCTCACCCTCACCCCCAGGTCATTATGGCCACACACGCCCAGTCGACGGACAGATGATGGCAGGAGAGCGGGGGCGGAGGGAAGGGGATCTCGACAGGATCGGCGCGCGGTCCCGTGCGTGCGTCCCCCTCCCCCTTCCCCCCCCCCCCCCCTCCCGTAGCCGAGGGCAACAATCGCACGGGACGCCCCAGAGCCGGACACAACGCAGGGGTTCCTGCTGTTGGGAGACCCCGGACTCGATTCGAACCGTCCCCCGTCTTTCCCCCCCCCCCCCCAGGACCCAGAACTGAGCAAGTCGTTCCCTGACCCTTCGACCCGTGAGACTTGGGTGGGGCGGTAGAAAGGGGGACAGGGGAAGGGAGGCCTCCCCGCCCTGGGAATTATACCCTGTCGGGGGGTGGGGGGGCAATATATATTCGCACAGAATCGTCCGGGGTCCCCACTGTTCACAATTTCTGGAGACGTTTCTCCTGAAATCCAATCTCTCCGGAGAAGGATTGACACTTCATGGCCATGGTCCTCTCTCTCTCTCCGTCCATCTCTCTCTCTCTCTCTCTCTCTCTCTCTCTCCGTCTCTCTCCTCCGTCTCTCTCTCTCTCTCTCCGTCCATCTCTCTCTCTCTCTCTCTCTCTCTCTCCGTCTCTCTCTCTCTCTCTCTCTCCCGTCTCTCTCTCTCTCTCTCTCTCTCTCTCTCTCTCCGTCCATCTCTCTCTCTCTCTCTCTCTCTCTCTCTCTCTCCGTCTCTCTCTCTCTCCGTCCATCTCTCTCTCTCTCTCTCTCCGTCTCTCTCTCTCTCTCCGTCTCTCTCTCTCTCTCTCTCTCTCTCTCTCCGTCCATCTCTCTCTCTCTCTGTTTCTCTCTCTCTCTCTCTCTCTCTGTCTCTCTCTCCCTCTCACAATCTCTGTCTCTCTGTCTCCCTCTCACAATCTCTGTCTCTCTCTTTCTCTCTCCCTCTCACAATCTCGGTCTCTCTCTCTCTCCCTCTCACAATCTCTCTCTCTCCCTCTCACAATCTCTGTCTCTCTCCCTCTCACAATCTCTGTCTCTCTCTCCCTCTCACAATCTCTGTCTCTCTCTCTCTCTCTCCCTCTCACAATCTCTGTCTCTCTCCCTCTCACAATCTCTGTCTCTCTCCCTCTCACAATCTCTGTCTCTCTCTCCCTCTCACAATCTCTGTCTCTCTCTCTCTCTCTCCCTCTCACAATCTCCCTCTCACAATCTCTCTCTCTCTCTCTCCCTCTCACAATCTCTGTCTCTCTCTCTCCCTCTCACAATCTCTCTCTCTCTCTCTCTCACTGTCTCTGTCTCTCTCTCCCTCTCACTGTCTCTGTCTCTCGCTCCCTCTCACAATCTCTGTCTCTCTCTCCCTCTCACAATCTCTGTCTCTCTCTCCCTCTCACAATCTCTGTCTCTCTCTCCCTCTCACAATCTCTGTCTCTCTCTCCCTCTCACAATCTCTGTCTCTCTCTCCCTCTCACAATCTCTGTCTCTCTCTCCCTCTCACAATCTCTGTCTCTCTCTCTCCCTCTCACAATCTCTGTCTCTCTCTCCCTCTCACAATCTCTGTCTCTCTCTCCTCTCACAATCTCTGTCTCTCTCTCCCTCTCACAATCTCTGTCTCTCTCTCCCTCTCACAATCTCTGTCTCTCTCTCCCTCTCACAATCTCTGTCTCTCTCTCTCCCTCTCACAATCTCTGTCTCTCTCTCTCCCTCTCACAATCTCTGTCTCTCTCTCTCCCTCTCACAATCTCTGTCTCTCTCCCTCTCACAATCTCTCTCCCTCTCACAATCTCTCTCCCTCTCACAATCTCTGTCTCTCTCTCCCTCTCACAATCTCTGTCTCTCTCTCCCTCTCACAATCTCTGTCTCTCTCTCCCTCTCACAATCTCTGTCTCTCTCCCTCTCACTATCTCTCTCCCTCTCCCTCTCACTGTCTCTGTCTCTCTCTCTCCCTCTCACTATCTCTCTCTCTCCCTCTCACTGTCTCTGTCTCTCTCTCACTCTGTCACTCTCTCCCTTTCTGTCTCTGTCTCACTTTCACTCTGATTTTCTCTCTCTCGCTCTCTCTCTCACACTGTCCCTCTCCCTCTCTCTGTCTTTCTCTCTCTGTCTCTCTCTCTCTCTGCCTTCTCTGTCTCTCTCTCTGTCTCTGTTTATCTCTCTCTCTCTCTTGCTGTCTCTCTCTCTCTCTCTTTGTGTGTGTGTGTCTCTCTCTCTCTCTCTCTGCCTTCTCTCTCTCTCTGTCTCTCTGTGCCTTCTCTCTCTCTCTGTCTCTCTTGCTGTCTCTCTCTCTGTCTCTCTCTCTCTCTCTCTCTCTCCTTTGTCCCTGACTCTCTCCTCTCTGTGTGTGTGTGTGTGTGTGTGTGTGTCTCTCTCTCTCTCTGCCTTCTCTGTCTCTCTCTCTCTCTCTCTCTGTTTATATCTCTCTCTCTCTGTTTATATCTCTCTCTCTGTTTATCTCTCTCACTCTCTCTCTCTCTCTCTGTTTATCTCTCTCTCCCTCTCGCTCTGTTTATCTCTCTCCCTCTCGCTCTGTTTATCTCTCTCTCTCTCTCTCTGTTTATCTCTCTCTCCCTCTCGCTCTGTTTATCTCTCTCTCCCTCTCGCTCTGTTTATCTCTCTCTCTCTCTCTCTCTCTCTCTCCCTCTCGCTCTGTTTATCTCTCTCTCTCTCTCTCTCTCTCCCTCTCGCTCTGTTTATCTCTCTCTCTCTCTCTCTCTCCCTCTCGCTCTGTTTATCTCTCTCTCTCTCTCTCCCTCTCGCTCTGTTATCTCTCTCTCTCTCGCTCTGTTTATCTCTCTCTCCCTCTCGCTCTGTTTATCTCTCCCTCTCCCTCTCTCGCTCTGTTTATCTCTCTCTCCTCTCGCTCTGTTTATCTCTCTCTCTCTCTCTCTCTCTCTCCCTCTCGCTCTGTTTATCTCTCTCTCTCTCTCTCTCTCTCTCGCTCTGTTTGTCTCTCTCTTCCCTCTCGCTCTGTTTATCTCTCTCTCTCTCTCTCTCTCTCCCTCTCGCTCTGTTTATCTCTCTCTCCCTCTCCCTCTCGCTCTGTTTATCTCTCTCGCTCTGTTTATCTCTCTCACCCTCTCGCTCTGTTTATCTCTCTCTCTCTCTCTCCCTCTCTCTCTGTTTATCTCTCTCTCTCTGTTTATCTCTCTCTTCCCTCTCTCTCTGTTTATCTCTCTCTCTCTCTCTCTCTCTCTGTTTATCTCTCTCTCCCTCTCGCTCTGTTTATCTCTCTCTCCTCTCGCTCTGTTTATCTCTCTCTCTCTCTCTCTCTCTCTCCCTCTCGCTCTGTTTATCTCTCTCTCCCTCTCGCTCTGTTTATCTCTCTCTCTCTCTCTCTCCCTCTCGCTCTGTTTATCTCTCTCTCCCTCTCGCTCTGTTTATCTCTCCCTCTGTTTATCTCTCTCTCCCTCTCCCTCTCGCTCTGTTTATCTCTCTCTCTCTGTTTATCTCTCTCTCCCTCTCGCTCTGTTTATCTCTCTCTCTCTCTCTCTCTCTCTCCCTCTCGCTCTGTTTATCTCTCTCTCTCTCCCTCTCGCTCTGTTTGTCTCTCTCTCCCTCTCGCTCTGTTTATCTCTCTCTCTCTCTCTCTCTCTCCCTCTCGCTCTGTTTATCTCTCTCTCCCTCTCCCTCTCGCTCTGTTTATCTCTCTCTCTGTTTATCTCTCTCTCCCTCTCGCTCTGTTTATCTCTCTCTCTCTCTCCCTCTCTCTCTGTTTATCTCTCTCTCTCTGTTTATCTCTCTCTCCTCTCTCTCTGTTTATCTCTCTCTCTCTCTCTCTCTCTGTTTATCTCTCTCTCCCTCTCGCTCTGTTTATCTCTCTCTCCCTCTCGCTCTGTTTATCTCTCTCTCTCTCTCTCTCTCTCTCTCCCTCTCGCTCTGTTTATCTCTCTCTCCCTCTCGCTCTGTTTATCTCTCTCTCTCACTCTCTCCCTCTCGCTCTGTTTATCTCTCTCTCTCTCGCTCTGTTTATCTCTCTCTCTCTCTCTCTCTCTCGCTCTGTTTATCTCTCTCTCTCTCTCTCTCTCTCCCTCTCGCTCTGTTTATCTCTCTCTCTCTCTCTCTCCCTCTCGCTCTGTTTATCTCTCTCTCTCTCGCTCTGTTTATCTCTCTCTCGCTCTGTTTATCTCTCTCTCTCTCTCTCTCTCGCTCTGTCCCCCTCTCTCTCTCTCTCTCCCTCTCGCTCTGTTTATCTCTCTCTCTCTCTCTCTCTCTCTCTCGCTCTGTTTATCTCTCTCTCTCTCTCTCTCTCTCCCTCTCGCTCTCTCTCTCTGTTTATCTCTCTCTCTGTGTCTCTCTCTCTCTCTGTTTATCTCTGTGTCTCTCTCTCTCTCTCTCGCTCTGTTTATCTCTCTCTCTCTCTCTCTCTCCCTCTCGCTCTGTTTATCTCTCTCTCTCTCTCTCTCCCTCTCGCTCTGTTTATCTCTCTCTGTTTATCTCTCTCTCTCTCTCTCCCTCTCGCTCTGTTTATCTCTCTCTCTCTCTCTCGCTCTGTTTATCTCTCTCTCTCTCTCTCTCTCTCGCTCTGTTTATCTCTCTCTCTCTCTCTCTCTCTGTTTATCTCTCTCTCTCTCTCTCTCTCTCTCTCGCTCTGTTTATCTCTCTCTCTCTCTCTCTCTCTCTCTCGCTCTGTTTATCTCTCTCTCTGTCTCTCTCTCTCTCTGTCCCTGACACTCTGCTCTCAATCCTCCTTCACCACACCCTGCTCCCTCCGTTATGAAGCACTCTCGCAGGTCACCCCAGGGCGCCAATCGAATGGCATCTCCTTCAAAATGGTGGCTGCATTTTCCCAAAGAGTTATTGCATCACCGATTAATTCATTCTACCTGAAGCACTTTCACACACTAGAGAGACATGATCAAGCAATCTGTAAATGCAAGTAGATGTTACTTAAAATCCTAAACATGGATACAGTGAGACTGCTGGACAGTGTGTTTAACCCGTACTGTACCTGTCCCTGGGAGTGTTTGATGGGACAGTGTAGAGGGAGCTTTACTCTGTATCTAACCCTGTACCTGCCCTGGGAGTGTTTGATGGGACAGTGTAGAGGGAGCTTTACTCTGTATCTAACCCTGTACCTGCCCTGGGAGTGTTTGATGGGACAGTGTAGAGGGAGCTTTACTCTGTATCTAACCCTGTACCTGCCCTGGGAGTGTTTGATGGGACAGTGTAGAGGGAGCTTTACTCTGTATCTAACCCTGTACCTGTCCCTGGGAGTGTTTGACGGGACAGTGTAGAGGGAGCTTTACTCTGTATCTAACCCTGTACCTGACCCTGGGAGTGTTTGACGGGACAGTGTGGAGGGAGCTTTACTCTGTATCTAACCCTGTACCTGACCCTGGGAGTGTTTGACGGGACAGTGTAGAGGGAGCTTTACTCTGTACCTGCCCCTGGGAGTGTTTGACGGGACAGTGTAGAGGGAGCTTTACTCTGTACCTGCCCCTGGGAGTGATTGACGGGACAGTGTCGAGGGAGCTTTACTCTGTACCTGCCCCTGGGAGTGTTTGATGGGACAGTGTAGAGGGAGCTTTACTCTGTATCTAACCCTGTACCTGCCCTGGGAGTGTTTGACGGGACAGTGTAGAGGGAGCTTTACTCTGTATCTAACCCTGTACCTGCCCCTGGGAGTGTTTGACGGGACAGTGTAGAGGGAGCTTTACTCTGTATCTAACCCTGTACCTGCCCTGGGAGTGTTTGACGGGACAGTGTAGAGGGAGCTTTACTCTGTATCTAACCCTGTACCTGCCCTGGGAGTGTTTGACGGGACAGTGTAGAGGGAGCTTTACTCTGTATCTAACCCTGTACCTGCCCTGGGAGTGTTTGACGGGACAGTGTAGAGGGAGCTTTACTCTGTACCTGCCCCTGGGAGTGTTACGATTGTGCCACAGTCTCACCTTCACGAGCACAAACTGGGTGACCCTGAGTGTGTAAATATTCACACTACAATACTTGGAATGCACAGGATGTGGCTGAGTATTGATACGGGAAGTGTAAACTTATAGGCCATGTTTTTTTATATATGATCGGAGAATTTATGCACATTGTTTTTAAGGTTTGAAGGGAGCGGCTGAGGTTTATAATCTCTGGCGAGAGCTGAACTCTGCTCCTCTCCACAGCAGCTCCTTGTATGTACCTATAATACAAAAATGATTTTATGTAAATAAATCTATGTAAATTTCTAATGCTGAATATTAAACGTAGCTGCAGATATTATATACAGAAAGTTATCCCAAGTCAGAATATTCTCCGAATAAACTTCATAAAGTGTTTTAAACTGGTGTATTTAATCTCTGACACCCCGATGCTGTGACTGAAGGTGCCTTAACGTCAGAGCCAGGGCCGTTCAGGAGAGAAAAGTCAGGAGACGCTTCGTCACGCAAAGGGCGGTCAGAGTGTGGAAACTCTCTCCCGCAGAAAGCAGGAGACGCTCGCCCCGTTAATCTCTTTAAAGCGGAGAGCGATGGATTTTTTTTTTTTTGCGAGCCGAGGGGTATTGAGGGATCTGGAGTCACTGCGCGTAAATGGAGTTAGGATACAGAGCAGCCGTGATCTCATCGAATGGCGGAACAGGCTCGAGGGGCTGGAATGGCCTCCTCCTGTTCCTGTGCGACAGGCTCGAGGGGCTGAATGGCCTCCTCCTGTTCCTGTGTATCAGGCTCGAGGGGCTGAATGGCCTCCTCCTGTTCCTGTGCGACAGGCTCGAGGGGCTGAATGGCCTCCTCCTGTTCCTGTGTATCAGGCTCGAGGGGCTGAATGGCCTCCTCCTGTTCCTGTGCGACAGGCTCGAGGGGCTGAATGGCCTCCTCCTGTTCCTGTGTATCAGGCTCGAGGGGCTGAATGGCCTCCTGTTCCTGTGTGACAGGCTCGAGGGGCTGAATGGGCCTCCTCCTGTTCCTGTGTGACAGGCTCGAGGGGCTGAATGGCCTCCTCCTGTTCCTGTGTATCAGGCTCGAGGGGCTGAATGGCCTCCTGTTCCTGTGTGACAGGCTCGAGGGGCTGAATGGCCTCCTCCTGTTCCTGTGTATCAGGCTCGAGGGGCTGAATGGCCTCCTCCTGTTCCTGAGAGCTGGGGTCTCCCTCTCCCCCTCCCTCTCTCTCTCCGTGTCTGTGTTTAACTCCGTCCTGATTCGTGCCGGTGGGATATTCGCCTCTGGAGGGCATCGCAGGCGTGCTCGTTCTGTTCCTTCCAGCGACGGGTCGGGGAGGGAGATGGTGATCGGGAGACGGTCTCTTCCCCTCGACCCTGGGCTGGGGGGGAGGCTGATTGTGAACAGACCAGCCATGATCTTCATTGAACGATTGAGAAATGTTGGTGTTCAGAGGGATTTGGGTGTCCTCGTACACTAAACACAGAAAGTTAGCATGCAGCTACAGCAGGCAATGAGGAAAGCAAATATGTTGGCCTTTATTATAAGGGGGTTGAGTCCGAGAGTAAGGAAGTCTTACTACAATTGTACGGGGCTCTGGTGAGACCTGACCTGGAGCACTGTGTACAGTTTTGGTCTCCTGATCTAAGGAAGGATAGACTTGCCTTAGAGGCGGTGCAACGAAGGTTCACTAGATTGATTCCTGGGATGAGAGGGTTGTCCTATGAGGAGAGATTGAGTAGAATGGGCCCATACTCTCTGGAGTTTCGAAGAATGAGAGGGGATCTCATTGAAACATGTAAGATTCTGAGGGGGGGCTTGACAGGGTAGATGCTCTCCCTCTCCCTCTCCCACTCGCTCACTCTTCCCTCCTCTCCCTCTCCACTCGCTCCCTCTTCCTCCTCTCCCTCCTCCCACTCGCTCACTCTTCCTCCTCTCCCACTCGCTCACTCTTCCTCCTCTCCCACTCGCTCACTCTTCCTCCTCTCCCACTCGCTCACTCTTCCTCCTCTCCCACTCGCTCACTCTTCCTCCTCTCCCACTCCCCCCTCCCACTCTTCCTCCTCTCCCTCTCCCCCTCCCACTCGCTCACTCTTCCTCCTCTCCCTCTCCACCCTCTCCCACTCGCTCACTCTTCCTCCTCTCCCCCCTCCCACTCGCTCACTCTTCCTCCTCTCCCTCTTCCCCCTCCCACTCGCTCACTCTTCCTCCTCTCCCCTCCCACTCGCTCACTCTTCTTCATCTCCCTCTTCCCCCTCCCACTCGCTCACTCTCCCTCTCCCACTCGCTCATTCTCCCTCCTCTCCCTCACCCTCTCCCACTCGCTCACTCACCCTCCTCTCCCTCTCCCACTCGCTCACTCTTCCTCCTCTTCCTCTCCCTCTTCCCCCTCCCACTCGGTCACTCTTCCTCCTCTCCCTCTTCCCCCTCCCACTCGCTCACTCTTCCTCTCCCCCCTCCCACTCGCTCACTCTTCCTCCTCTCCCTCTCCCCCCTCCCACTCGCTCACTCTTCCTCCTCTCCCTCTCCCCCCTCCCACTCGCTCACTCTTCCTCTCCCCCCTCCCACTCGCTCACTCTTCCTCCTCTCCCTCTCCCCCCTCCCACTCGCTCACTCTTCCTCCTCTCCCTCTTCCCCCTCCCACTCGCTCACTCTTCCTCCTCTCCCTCTTCCCCCTCCCACTCGCTCACTCTTCCCCCTCCCACTCGCTCACTCTTCCTCCTCTCCCACTCGCTCACTCTTCCTCTTCCCCCTCCCTCTCGCTC
The DNA here is from genome assembly GCF_035084215.1 of Heptranchias perlo. NCBI lineage: Eukaryota > Metazoa > Chordata > Chondrichthyes > Hexanchiformes > Hexanchidae > Heptranchias > Heptranchias perlo. The sequence goes on from NW_027139827.1 coordinate 17,754, forward strand.
ACTCTTCCTCCTCTCCCTCTCCCCCCCCTCCCACTCGCTCACTCTTCCTCCCCTCCCTCTCCCACTCACTCACTCACTCTTCCTCCCCTCCCACTCTCTTCCTCACTCACTCTTCCTCCTCTCCCTCTCCCTCCCACTCGCTCACTCTTCCTCCTCCACCCTCTCCCACTCGCTCCCTCTTCCTCCTCTCCCCCTCCCACTCACTCACTCTCCCTCCTCTCCACTCTCCCTCCTCCCACTCGCTCACTCTTCCTCCTCTCCCTCTCCCCACTCGCTCACTCTCCCTCCTCACTCACTCTTCCCATTCTCTTCCTCACTCACTCTTCCTCCTCTCCCTCTCCCCCCTCCACTCACTCACTCTTCCTCCTCTCCCTCTCCCCCCTCCCACTCTTCCTCCTCTCCCTCTCCCCCCTCCCACTCGCTCACTCTTCCCCCTCGCTCACTCTTCCTCCTCTCCCTCTCCTTCCTCCCCTCTCACTCACTCTTCCTCACTCACTCTTCCTCCTCTCACTCGCTCACTCTTCAGAAGCAGGCGGGGGGCTGGGGGTTGGAAGGAAGGCTTTCTGGGAAAGGTTTTCTCTTGACCCACACGAACGTGCGAAAGAATCGAGACAGTGAACAGACGGAATCAAAGTCTCTCTGACGTTTAATGCAGATACAGGTCTCTCAGACAGGTTTTACACAAACAACGCTCGGTAAATAAATTCAGCAACACCCACAATAAAATTCCAATCACCAAACACTCAACTATCAGTCCTCCAAAAATATATATATATAGGGGAGAGGAGGGGGGAGGACGTCGAAAATGGAGAGGGTCAAATCGAGGGGCCTCCCGATCACAAGTGTGAGGGGAGGGGCTGAATGGCCTCCTCCCGTTCCTGAGTAACAGGCTCGAGGGGCTGAATGGCCTTCTCCTCGACAACCCCCACCTCCCCCCACGCCCGATAGTTTGGTAATCGCTGTGTTTGGTGGAAAGGGTTTGCTCTTGTCCCCCTTCCCACCCACCCCCCCGATGATCCCGTTGCGCGTGAGTTCGTGAGAACGCGTCCCTCCCTCCCTCTCCCACCCCCATCTCACCCCACCAGGAGCAAATATTCCTTCACCGAGCCGGGGAGAGGGAGACTCTCGACGGCCGCCGGCAGGTGCTGCGCCCCGAGGCACTGGCGCACGGCGTAGCGGCTCAGGCCCTTGAGGCTCCCGGGGTCGGCTCCCTCCCCCCGCCGCTCGATCCCGCCCCCCGCGGCCTGACCGAGCAGCCGGAGACAGTCCTCCTCCCTCTCCCCGCCCAGGCCCCTGCTCAACAGGCCCAGCAGCCGGGAGACAGGGGTCTGGCCTTTCAGGTTGACCACTCGGACCTGGGCCCCGTACTCCAGCAGGACCCGGGTGCTCTCCAGGTTCCCCCGGGACGCCGCCCAGCTCAGGGGGGTGTCCTGGTTGTAGTCGGCGGCCTCAACCCGGGCCCCGTTCTCCAGCAGCAAACGCACGCACTCGTGGCTGTCTTTGAAAGATGCCCAATGGAGCGGTGTGTCCATGTTCCCGTCCGGGGCGTTGGGGTCGGCGCCGAACTCCAGCAGGATCTCGACGCAGCTCACGTCCTTCTCAGCCGCGTAATGGAGTGCGGCCCGGTGATAGCCGTCCGTGGCGTTAACCTGGGCCGGGAGAGAGGGAGAGGGAGAGGGAGAGGGGAGGAATCGAGAGAACGGGGTTAGAGGGACACGTTTAGACAGCGCGGCGCTCCCTCGGCGCCGACCCTCCCACAGCGCGGCGCTCCCTCGGCGCCGACCCTCCCACAGCGCGGCGCTCCCTCGGGGCCGACCCTCCCACAGCGCGGCGCTCCCTCGGGGCCGACCCTCCCACAGCGCGGCGCTCCCTCGGGGCCGACCCTCCCACAGCGCGGCGCTCCCTCAGACGGTGGGGACTTTTCTGTGTCCTAAAAAGTTAAAAACAGTGGATGTCCAAAGGGACCGAGGGGTTCAGGTACATCGATCATTGAAGTGTCATGAACAGGTGCAGAAAATAATCAATAAGGCTAATGGAATGCTGGCCTTTATATCTAGAGGACTGGAGTACAAGGGGGCAGAAGTTATGCTGCAGCTATACAAAACCTGGTTAGACCGCACCTGGAGTACTGTGAGCAGTTCTGGGCACCGCACCTTCGGAAGGACATATTGGCCTTGGAGGGAGTGCAGCGTAGGTTTACTAGAATGATACCCGGACTTCAAGGGTTAAGTTACGAGGAGAGATTACACAAATTGGGGTTGTATTCTCTAGAGTTTCGAAGGTTAAGGGGCGATCTGATCGAAGTTTATAAGATATTAAGGGGAACGGATAGGGTGGATAGAGAGAAACTATTTCCGCTGGTTGGGGATTCTAGGAGTAGGGGGCACAGTCTAAAAATTAGAGCCAGACCTTTCAGGAGCGAGATTAGAAAACATTTCTACACACAAAGGGTGGTAGAAGTTTGGAACTCTCTTCCGCAAACGGCAATTGATACTAGCTCAATTGCTAAATTTAAATCTGAGATAGCTTTTTGGCAACCAAAGGTATTAAGGGATATGGGCCAAATGCAGGTATATGGAGTTAGATCACAGATCAGCCATGATCTTATCAAATGGCGGAGCAGGCTCGAGGGGCTGAATGGCCTCCTCCTGTTCCTATTTTCTCACCTCTGCTCCTTTCTCCAGTAGCAGCTCGACACAGTCTGGATCAGACATCATGCAGGCGCAGTGTAGGGGTTTCAGGGTTCCATGAGTACAGTTTATATCAGCGCCCTGCAGGGAAAGGAGACAACAGCACATTACAGGGTCACATACTGACCCCGGGGGGGTCGGGGTCACATACTGACCCCGGGGGGTCGGGGTCAAATACTGAACTCGGGGGGGTCGGGGTCACATACTGAACTCGGGGGGGTCGGGGTCAAATACTGAACTCGGGGGGGTCGGGGTCACATACTGAACTCGGGGGGGTCGGGGTCACATACTGAACTCGGGGGGGTCGGGGTCACATACTGAACTCGGGGGGGTCGGGGTCACATACTGAACTCGGGGGGGTCGGGGTCACATACTGAACTCGGGGGGGTCGGGGTCACATACTGAACTCGGGGGGGTCGGGGTCACATACTGAACTCGGGGGGGGTCGGGGTCACATACTGAACTCGGGGGGGGGTCGGGGTCACATACTGAACTCGGGGGGGGTCGGGGTCACATACTGAACTCGGGGGGGTCGGGGTCACATACTGAACTCGGGGGGGTCGGGGTCACATACTGAACTCGGGGGGGGTCGGGGTCACATACTGAACTCGGGGGGGGTCGGGGTCACATACTGAACTCGGGGGGGGTCGGGGTCACATACTGAACTCGGGGTCAGGGTCAAATACTGAACTCGGGGGGTCAGGGTCAAATACTGAACTCAGGGTCAGGGTCAAATACTGAACTCAGGGGGTTAGGGTCAAATACTGAACTCGGGGGGTCAGGGTCAAATACTGAACTCGGGGGGTCAGGGTCAAATACTGAACTCGGGGGGTCAGGGTCAAATACTGAACTCGGGGGGTCAGGGTCAAATACTGAACTCGGGGGGTCAGGGTCAAATACTGAACTCGGGGGGTCAGGGTCAAATACTGAACTCGGGGGGGTCAGGGTCAAATACTGAACTCGGGGGGGTCAGGGTCAAATACTGAACTCGGGGGGTCAGGGTCAAATACTGAACTCGGGGGGTCAGGGTCAAATACTGAACTCGGGGGGTCAGGGTCAAATACTGAACTCGGGGGGTCAGGGTCAAATACTGAACTCGGGGGGTCAGGGTCAAATACTGAACTCGGGGGGTCGGGGTCAAATACTGAACTCGGGAGGTCAGGGTCAAATACTGAACTCGGGGGGTCAGGGTCAAATACTGAACTCGGGGGGTCAGGGTCAAATACTGAACTCGGGGGGTCAGGGTCAAATACTGAACTCGGGGGGTCAGGGTCAAATACTGAACTCGGGGGGTCAGGGTCAAATACTGAACTCGGGGGGTCAGGGTCAAATACTGAACTCGGGGGGTCAGGGTCAAATACTGAACTCGGGGGGTCAGGGTCAAATACTGAACTCGGGGGGTCAGGGTCAAATACTGAACTCGGGGGGTCAGGGTCAAATACTGAACTCGGGGGGTCAGGGTCAAATACTGAACTCAGGGGGTCAGGGTCAAACACACACACACACACACATGCTCACAGACAGACATACATACAGACTAACACAGGCACATACACACAGACAGACACAGAGAGACGGACACGCAGACACAGACAAGACACACACACACATACACACACAAACAGACACACAGACAGACAGACACAGACACACAGACAGACACAGACACACAAACAGACACAGACTCACATACACACATACGCACACACAAACAGACACAAACAGACACAGACACACAGACAGACACAGACTCACAGACTCAGGTTCCCTGAAGTGCCCCCCTGGGTGGGGGGTTCGATACGTACCCTGTTGATGAGAAGCTCCACACTGTCGTGGGGGAACGACCGGACCCCAATGGCCCGAATCAGTCGCTCCGACAGTGAGTATTTGCTCTGGATGCTCTGCATCACGTACCACATACCCGAGCTCAGGGACCCCGGCGAGGCATCGGGGGGGGGTCCGCGATCCGGAGACGGGACGTCCAGGACTGGAACACAGCACGGATCAGGAGACAGAGGATCAGGGGACGGTCAGACCGCGAGACCCCCTCACTCCCCCCTCACTCCCCCCGAACAAACTCACTCCCCCCGAACAAACTCACTCCCCCCGAACAAACTCACTCCCCCCGAACAAACTCACTCACTCCCCCCTCACTCCCTCTGAACAAACTCACTCCCCCCTCACACCCCCCTCACTCCCCCCGAACAAACTCACTCCCCCCGAACAAACTCACTCCCCCCGAACAAACTCACTCCCCCCGAACAAACTCACTCCCCCCGAACAAACTCACTCCCCCCGAACAAACTCACTCCCCCCGAACAAACTCACTCACTCCCCCCTCACTCCCTCTGAACAAACTCACTCCCCCGAACAAACTCACTCCCCCCTCACTCCCCCCGAACAAACTCACTCCCCCCGAACAAACTCACTCCCCCCGAACAAACTCACTCCCCCCGAACAAACTCACTCCCCCCGAACAAACTCACTCACTCCCCCCTCACTCCCTCCGAACAAACTCACGCCCCCGAACAAACTCACTCCCCCCTCACTCCCCCCGAACAAACTCACTCACTCCCCCCTCACTCCCTCCGAACAAACTCACTCCCCCCGAACAAACTCACTCCCCCCGAACAAACTCACTCACTCCCCCCTCACTCCCCCCGAACAAACTCACTCCCCCCGAACAAACTCACTCCCCCCGAACAAACTCACTCCCCCGAACAAACTCACTCACTCCCCCCTCACTCCCTCTGAACAAACTCACTCCCCCCGAACAAACTCACTCCCCCGAACAAACTCACTCCCCCCGAACAAACTCACTCCCCCCGAACAAACTCACTCACTCCCCCCTCACTCCCTCTGAACAAACTCACTCCCCCCGAACAAACTCACTCCCCCCGAACAAACTCACTCCCCCCGAACAAACTCACTCCCCCCGAACAAACTCACTCCCCCCTCACTCCCCCCGAACAAACTCACTCCCCCCGAACAAACTCACTCCCCCCGAACAAACTCACTCCCCCGAACAAACTCACTCACTCCCCCCTCACTCCCTCCGAACAAACTCACGCCCCCGAACAAACTCACTCCCCCCTCACTCCCCCCGAACAAACTCACTCACTCCCCCCTCACTCCCTCCGAACAAACTCTCTCCCCCCGAACAAACTCACTCCCCCCGAACAAACTCACTCCCTCCGAACAAACTCACTCCCCCTCACTCTCTCCGAACAAACTCACTCCCCCCGAACAAACTCACTCCCCCCTCACTCCCTCCGAACAAACTCACTCCCCCCTCACTCCCTCCGAACAAACTCACTCCCCCGAACAAACTCACTCCCCCCGAACAAACTCACTCCCCCCGAACAAACTCACTCCCCCCGAACAAACTCACTCCCCCCTCACTCCCTCCGAACAAACTCACTCACTCCCCCCTCACTCCCTCCGAACAAACTCACTCCCCCCGAACAAACTCACTCCCCCGAACAAACTCACTCCCCCCTCACTCCCTCCGAACAAACTCACTCCCCCCGAACAAACTCACTCCCCCCGAACAAACTCACTCACTCCCCCTCACTCCCTCCGAACAAACTCACTCCCCCGAACAAACTCACTCCCCCCTCACTCCCTCCGAACAAACTCACTCCCCCCGAACAAACTCACTCCCCCCGAACAAACTCACTCCCCCCTCACTCCCCCGAACAAACTCACTCCCCCGAACAAACTCACTCCCCCCGAACAAACTCACTCCCCCGAACAATTCACTCACTCCCCCCTCACTCCCTCCGAACAAACTCACTCCCCCGAACAAACTCACTCCCCCCGAACAAACTCACTCCCCCGACAACTCACTCCCCCCTCACTCCCTCCGAACAAACTCACTCCCCCCGAACAAACTCACTCCCCCCGAACAAACTCACTCACTCCCCCTCACTCCCTCCGAACAAACTCACTCCCCCGAACAAACTCACTCCACCCGAACAAACTCACTCACTCCCCCCTCACTCCCTCCGAACAAACTCACTCCCCCCGAACAAACTCACTCCCCGAACAAACTCACTCCCCCTCACTCCCCCGAACAAACTCACTCCCCCCGAACAAACTCACTCCCCCGAACAAACTCACTCCCCCCGAACAAACTCACTCCCCCCGAACAAACTCACTCACTCCCCCCTCACTCCCTCCGAACAAACTCACTCCCCCGAACAAACTCACTCCCCCCGAACAAACTCACTCACTCCCCCCTCACTCCCTCCGAACAAACTCACTCA
>NW_027139827.1:24911-46612 GCF_035084215.1 Heptranchias perlo
CACACCGTGTGTTACCGGGTATAACACTCCTGTATATATATTATATAATAACACACCGTGTGTTACCGGGTATAACACTCCTGTATATATATTATATAATAACACACCGTGTGTTACTGGGTATAACACTCCTGTATATATATTATATAATAACACACCGTGTGTTACCGGGTATAACACTCCTGTATATATAATATATAATAACACACCGTGTGTTACTGGGTATAACACTCCTGTATATATATTATATAATAACACACCGTGTGTTACCGGGTATAACACTCCTGTATATATATTATATAATAACACACCGTGTGTTACCGGGTATAACACTCCTGTATATATATTATATAATAACACACCGTGTGTTACCGGGTATAACACTCCTGTATATATATTATATAATAACACACCGTGTGTTACTGGGTATAACGCTCCTGTATATATATTATATAATAACACACCGTGTGTTACTGGGTATAACGCTCCTGTATATATATTATATAATAACACACCGTGTGTTACCGGGTATAACGCTCCTGTATATATATTATATAATAACACACCGTGTGTTACTGGGTATAACGCTCCTGTATATATATTATATAATAACACACCGTGTGTTACTGGGTATAACGCTCCTGTATATATATTATATAATAACACACCGTGTGTTACTGGGTATAACACTCCTGTATATATATTATATAATAACACACCGTGTGTTACTGGGTATAACACTCCTGTATATATATTATATAATAACACACCGTGTGTTACTGGGTATAACACTCCTGTATATATATTATATAATAACACACCGTGTGTTACCTGGGTATAACCCTCCTGTATATATATTATATAATAACACACCGTGTGTTACCGGGTATAACGCTCCTGTATATATATTATATAATAACACACCGTGCGTTACCGGGTATAACGCTCCTGTATATATATTATATAATAACACACCGTGCGTTACCGGGTATAACGCTCCTGTATATATATTATATAATAACACACCGTGCGTTACCGGGTATAACGCTCCTGTATATATATTATATAATAACACACCGCGCGTTACCGGGTATAACGCTCCTGTATATATATTATATAATAACACACCGTGCGTTACCGGGTATAACGCTCCTGTATATATATTATATAATAACACACCGTGCGTTACCGGGTATAACGCTCCTGTATATATATTATATAATAACACACCGTGCATTACCGGGTATAACACTCCTGTATATATATTATATAATAACACACCGTGTGTTACCGGGTATAACACTCCTGTATATATATTATATAATAACACACCGTGTGTTACCGGGTATAACACTCCTGTATATATATTATATAATAACACACCGTGTGTTACTGGGTATAACACTCCTGTATATATATTATATAATAACACACCGTGTGTTACTGGGTATAACACTCCTGTATATATATTATATAATAACACACCGTGTGTTACTGGGTATAACACTCCTGTATATATATTATATAATAACACACCGTGTGTTACTGGGTATAACACTCCTGTATATATATTATATAATAACACACCGTGTGTTACTGGGTATAACACTCCTGTATATATTATATAATAACACACCGTGTGTTACTGGGTATAACACTCCTGTATATATATTATATAATAACACACCGTGTGTTACTGGGTATAACACTCCTGTATATATATTATATAATAACAAACCGTGTGTTACTGGGTATAACACTCCTGTATATATATTATATAATAACACACCGTGTGTTACTGGGTATAACACTCCTGTATATATATTATATAATAACACACCGTGTGTTACCGGGTATAACACTCCTGTATATATATTATATAATAACACACCGTGTGTTACCGGGTATAACACTCCTGTATATATATTATATAATAACACACCGTGTGTTACTGGGTATAACACTCCTGTATATATATTATATAATAACACACCGTGTGTTACTGGGTATAACACTCCTGTATATATATTATATAATAACACACCGTGTGTTACTGGGTATAACACTCCTGTATATATATTATATAATAACACACCGTGTGTTACTGGGTATAACACTCCTGTATATATTATATAATAACACACCGTGTGTTACTGGGTATAACACTCCTGTATATATATTATATAATAACACACCGTGTGTTACTGGGTATAACACTCCTGTATATATATTATATAATAACAAACCGTGTGTTACTGGGTATAACACTCCTGTATATATATTATATAATAACACACCGTGTGTTACTGGGTATAACACTCCTGTATATATATTATATAATAACACACCGTGTGTTACTGGGTCTAACACTCCTGTATATATATTATATAATAACACACCGTGTGTTACTGGGTATAACACTCCTGTATCTATATTATATAATAACACACCGTGTGTTACCGGGTATAACACTCCTGTATATATATTATATAATAACACACCGTGTGTTACTGGGTATAACACTCCTGTATATATATTAAACCCCCCAGTTCAGGTTCTGCTGGTTTGTCCAGGTTCTCGTTAGTCTGTTTGCCCTCCAGGGCTGGCTGGGTGGGTCTTTGTGGGGAGGGTTTGGGAACGCTGGGAACGTGGCGTTTGAGGCCAGGGTAAAGTTTCTCCAATCTCACTCCTGCCGGAACAGAAAATGCGTGAACGTTTGGCGGGAGCTGTCAGGATCAGGAACTGGTGCCTCGCTCTCCCGTTGTCCCAGGAGACCTGCAAATCCTGCTCGCCGGCAACACTAAACCAGGGCCCCGAGGGTCGCTGAAGGGGCGCGCAGAGAGAGAGGGGGCTGCAGCAGACGGTTCGGAAACACAGAGAAAAACATCTCTTTTATTATTTTCGGGGCCGCTCTGATTGAGTTGGTCCCACTCCCCCCACCCCCGCTCTTTCCCCGTAGCCCTGCAATTTTCTTCCCTTCAAATATATATCCAATTCCCCTTTTGAAAGTTATTATTGAATCTGCTCCCACCGCCCTTTCAGGCAGCGCGTTCCAGATCAGAACAACTCGCTGCGTAAAATACATTCTCCTCATCTCCCCCCCTCTCTGCTTCTTTCCCCGATTATCTTAAATCTGTGCCCTCTGGTTACCGACCCTCCTGCCACAGTTTCTCCCCATCGACTCGATCAAAACCCCCTCGTGATTTTGATCACCTCTATTAAATCTCCCCCCTTAACCTTCTCTGCTCAGAGCAGAGCAATCCCCGGAGTCAGACGCTGGTCTGCTGCTTTCGGTCGATCGGCTCCTGAAGGGGGCTGGAGATTTCTGCCTCCTGCTCCCCACCGCATCTCAGCTGCCAACATTCCCAGTCTGGGCTCGTTCTGTAGCCCGAGGGGAGACTCACTCCCCTCTGTGTTGGAGAGCTTTCTCACTGTCTGGAGGGATGACATAATTCATGAGGTCATGGCTGAGGCAGGGGTGTGGTGTGTGTGTGTGCGTGTGTGTGTGTGTTGTGTCTATGCGTGTATGTGTGCATCCTTGCGTGCATGTGCTCGTGTGTTCGCGTGTGTGTGCGTATAAGTGTGTGTGCATGTGTGCGTGTGCATATGTGGTGTGTGTACGTGTGTGCGCATGTGCCTGTGTTCATATATCTGTGTACACATGTGTGCATGTACATGTGTGTGTGGTGTGTACGTGTGTGCGCGTATGCTTGTGCGCAAGTGTGCCTGTGTGTGAGTGTGCCTGTACGTCTGTGTGTGTGTGTGTGTGTGTGTGTGCGCGCGTGTGCCTGCATGTGTGTGTGTTTGTGTGTGTATGTGTTTTTTGCATGTGTGTGTGCATGCATGTGCGTGTGTTTGTATGCATGTGTGCGTGTGTGTGTGTGTGTGCGCGCGTGTGCCTGCATGTGTGTGTGTTTGTGTGTGTATGTGTTTTTTGCATGTGTGTGTGCATGCATGTGCGTGTGTTTGTTTGCGTGTGTGTTTGTTTGTGTGCGTGTGTGGTTTTTTGCGCGTGTGTGTTTGTTTGCCTGTGTTTTTGTTTGCGTGTGTGTGTGTTTGTTTGCGTGTGTGTGTGTTTGTTTGCGTGTGTGTGTGTGTTTGTTTGCCTGTGTTTTTGTTTGCGTGTGTGCGTGTGTTTGTTTGCGTGTGTGCGTGTGTTTGTTTGCGTGTGTGCGTGTGTTTGTTTGCGTGTGTGCGTGTGTTTGTTTGCGTGTGTGCGTGTGTTTGTTTGCGTGTGTGTGTGTGTTTGTTTGCGTGTGTGTGTGTGTTTGCCTGTGTTTTTGTTTGCGTGTGTGCGTGTGTTTGTTTGCGTGTGTGCGTGTGTTTGTTTGCGTGTGTGCGTGTGTTTGTTTGCGTGTGTGCGTGTGTTTGTTTGCGTGTGTGCGTGTGTTTGTTTGCGTGTGTGCGTGTGTTTGTTTGCGTGTGTGTGTGTGTTTGTTTGCGTGTGTGCGTGTGTTTGTTTGCGTGTGTGTGTGTGTTTGTTTGCGTGTGTGCGTGTGTTTGTTTGCGTGTGTGCGTGTGTTTGTTTGCGTGTGTGTGTGTGTTTGTTTGCGTGTGTGTGTGTGTTTGTTTGCGTGTGTGTGTGTGTTTGTTTGCGTGTGTGTGTGTGTTTGCCTGTGTTTTTGTTTGCGTGTGTGCGTGTGTTTGTTTGCGTGTGTGCGTGTGTTTGTTTGCGTGTGCGCGTGTGTTTGTTTGCGTGTGTGCGTGTGTTTGTTTGCGTGTGCGCGTGTGTTTGTTTGCGTGTGTGCGTGTGTTTGTTTGCGTGTGTGCGTGTGTTTGTTTGCGTGTGTGCGTGTGTTTGTTTGCGTGTGTGCGTGTGTTTGTTTGCGTGTGTGCGTGTGTTTGTTTGCGTGTGTGCGTGTGTGTGTTTGCGTGTGTGCGTGTGTTTGTTTGCGTGTGTGCGTGTGTTTGTTTGCGTGTGTGCGTGTGTTTGTTTGCGTGTGTGCGTGTGTGTGTTTGCGTGTGTGCGTGTGTTTGTTTGCGTGTGTGCGTGTGTTTGTTCGTGTGTGCGTGTGTTTGTTTGCGTGTGTGCGTGTGTTTGTTTGCGTGTGTGCGTGTGTTTGTTTGCGTGTGTGCGTGTGTTTGTTTGCGTGTGTGTGTGTGTGTTTGTTTGCGTGTGTGCGTGTGTGTGTTTGCGTGTGTGCGTGTGTGTGTTTGCGTGTGTGCGTGTGTTTGTTTGCGTGTGTGCGTGTGTTTGTTCGTGTGTGCGTGTGTTTGTTTGCGTGTGTGCGTGTGTTTGTTTGCGTGTGTGCGTGTGTTTGTTTGCGTGTGTGCGTGTGTTTGTTTGCGTGTGTGTGTGTGTGTTTGTTTGCGTGTGTGCGTGTGTGTGAGAGAGGGGAGAGTATTTTAAGGCAGAACCACTGCACCGAGTGTCCCGCCCGAGGGCAGCACAGCTGTGAGGAGACTGAAATCAGTGGGGAAATGTTTCGTGCCTGAGGGTCGCAGGTGGAATATTAACCCTTTCACTGCTGAGTAATCTCTCCCTCCCAGTGTGGATTTAACAGGACTCTGAAGGAACGATGGAGCAGGAGGGATAAACGGCTGCTCAAACTGTGGTGAGGGGAAATTGTGAAGATCCATCGATACACACACGGGTACACAATCACACACACACACACACAGGTACACAATCACACACACACACAGGTACACAATCACACACACACACACACACAGGTACACAATCACACACACACACACGGGTACACAATCACACACACACACAGGTACACAATCACACACACACACAGGTACACAATCACACACACACACACAGGTACACAATCACACACACACACACACACACAGGTACACAATCACACACACACACACACAGGTACACAATCACACACACACACACGGGTACACAATCACACACACACACACAGGTACACAATCACACACACACACAGGTACACAATCACACACACACACACAGGTACACAATCACACACACACACAGGTACACAATCACACACACACACACAGGTACACAATCACACACACACACACGGGTACACAATCACACACACACACACAGGTACACAATCACACACACACACAGGTACACAATCACACACACACACACAGGTACACAATCACACACACACACAGGTACACAATCACACACACACACACGGGTACACAATCACACACACACACACGGGTACACAATCACACACACACACAGGTACACAATCACACACACACACACACACGGGTACACAATCACACACACACACACACGGGAACACAATCACACACACACACACGGGTACACAATCACACACACACACACGGGTACACAATCACACACACACACACGGGTACACAATCACACACACACACACACACGGGTACACAATCACACACACACACACACGGGTACACAATCACACACACACACACAGGTACACAATCACACACACACACACGGGTACACAATCACACACACACAGGTACACAATCACACACACACACACACAGGTACACAATCACACACACACACACACGGGTACACAATCACACACACACACACACGGGTACACAATCACACACACACACACGGGTACACAATCACACACACACACAGGTACACAATCACACACACACAGGTACACAATCACACACACACACACGGGTACACAATCACACACACACACAGGTACACAATCACACACACACACACGGGTACACAATCACACACACACACACGGGTACACAATCACACACACACACACACACACACGGGTACACAATCACACACACACACACGGGTACACAATCACACACACACACGGGTACACAATCACACACACACACACGGGTACACAATCACACACACACACACGGGTACACAATCACACACACACACACGGGTACACAATCACACACACACACACACACACACACACACGGGTACACAATCACACACACACACACACACACGGGTACACAATCACACACACACACACACACACACGGGTACACAATCACACACACACACACGGGTACACAATCACACACACACACACACACGGGTACACAATCACACACACACACACACACACACGGGTACACAATCACACACACACACACACACACGGGTACACAATCACACACACACACACGGGTACACAATCACACACACACACACGGGTACACAATCACACACACACACACACGGGTACACAATCACACAATCACACACGGGTACACAATCACACACACACACACACGGGTACACAATCACACACACACACACAGGTACACAATCACACAATCACACACGGGTACACAATCACACACACACACGGGTACACAATCACACACACACACACACGGGTACACAATCACACACACACACGGGTACACAATCACACACACACACAGGTACACAATCACACAATCACACACGGGTACACAATCACACACACACACACACGGGTACACAATCACACACACACACAGGTACACAATCACACACACACACACACGGGTACACAATCACACACACACACACAGGTACACAATCACACACACACACACAGGTACACAATCACACACACACACACACGGGTACACAATCACACACACACACACACGGGTACACAATCACACACACACACACAGGTACACAATCACACACACACACACAGGTACACAATCACACACACACACACACAGGTACACAATCACACACACACACACACGGGTACACAATCACACACACACACACGGGTACACAATCACACACACACACACACGGGTACACAATCACACACACACACACAGGTACACAATCACACACACACACACAGGTACACAATCACACACACACACACACAGGTACACAATCACACACACACACACACGGGTACACAATCACACACACACACACACAGGTACACAATCACACACACACACACACAGGTACACAATCACACACACACACACAGGTACACAATCACACACACACACACACATGGGTACACAATCACACACACACACACGGGTACACAATCACACACACACACAGACACACACAAGTACACACGCAAGTAAACACACACAGACACACACACACACACACACGTACACACCCCCCTTCTAGAATGATCTGGCTGCAGCTGGCTCTATAATCCAAGGACTCGTGACTCCTTTTGATGGGAGGGGAGGTGAGTGTCTCTCTGTGATAATGATCCCCGTTAGTTCCCTCTCGATGGTTTCGAAGGGTTTGCTGCTGCCGTCGCGCAGCATTGGATGAGACGCCGGGGCCTCGTTCAATCACGGCCACCGAGGGAGAGATCAGCGGGCCGCTGCCAGGCTGTCGGGGGCTGACAGGTGGATAGAAGTGCCCCCCCGAGCAGGACGAGGTGCGAAAAATAAAAACACCCGACGGAGCCTCAAACTGAAGGTTATTCCGGTGCTTTACAAGGTAAGGAGGCCCCGGGTCAGTGATTCCACGCACACAGGAGCAGGAGCGCAGACGTGAGGGTAAAGTTTTGACTCAGAGCCCAGAGAGCTCCCAATAATTAGCAAATCCGAACTGCTAGCTCAAAATGGACACCAATCGCGGCCGTGTTTGTCTGTAGATCAAACGCTGTAACCTGGAGTTCCCTGTACAGTGTACAGGAGCCCACAGCTGGAGTACAGCGTACAGGAGCCCACAGCTGGAGTACAGCGTACAGGAGCCCACAGCTGGAGTACAGCGTACAGGAGCCCACAGCTGGAGTACAGCGTACAGGAGCCCACAGCTGGAGTACAGCGTACAGGAGCCCACAGCTGGAGTACAGCGTACAGGAGCCCACAGCTGGAGTACAGCGTACAGGAGCCCACAGCTGGAGTATTGTGTGCAGTGTACAGGAGCCCAAAGCTGGAGTACTGCGTACAGTGTACAGGAGCTCACAGCTGGAGTACAGTGTACACGAGCCCACAGCTGGAGTACTGCGTACAGTGTACAGGAGCCCACAGCTGGAGTACTGCGTACAGTGTACACGAGCCCACAGCTGGAGTACTGTGTACAGTGGACACGTGCCCACAGCTGGAGGACTGCGTACAGTGTACAGGAGCCCACAGCTGGAGTACTGTGTACAGTGGACACGTGCCCACAGCTGGAGGACTGCGTACAGTGTACAGGAGCCCACAGCTGGAGTACTGTGTACAGTGGACACGTGCCCACAGCTGGAGTACTGCGTACAGTGTACAGGAGCCCACAGCTGGAGTACTGTGATGGCAGAGTCCAGCACGTGAGTGCAAAAGACAAGGCTGAAGTGTTTGCAACCATCTTCAGCCAGAAGTGCCGAGTGGATGATCCATCTCAGCCTCCTCCCGATATCCCCACCATCACGGAAGCCAGTCTTCGGCCAATTCGATTCACTCCACGTGATATCAAGAAACGGCTGAGTGCACTGGATACAGCAAAGGCTATGGGCCCCGACAACATCCCAGCTGTAGTGCTGAAGACTTGTGCTCCAGAACTAGCTGCGCCTCTAGCCAAGCTGTTCCAGTACAGCTACAACACTGGCATCCACCCGACAATGTGGAAAATTGCCCAGGTATGTCCTGTCCACAAAAAGCAGGACAAATCCAATCCGGCCAATTACCGCCCCATCAGTCTACTCTCAATCATCAGCAAAGTGATGGAAGGTGTCGTCGACAGTGCTATCAAGCGGCACTTACTCACCAATAACCTGCTCACCGATGCTCAGTTTGGGTTCCGCCAGGACCACTCGGCTCCAGACCTCATTACAGCCTTGGTCCAAACATGGACAAAAGAGCTGAATTCCAGAGGTGAGGTGAGAGTGACTGCCCTTGACATCAAGGCAGCATTTGACCGAGTGTGGCACCAAGGAGCCCTAGTAAAATTGAAGTCAATGGGAATCAGGGGGAAAACTCTCCAGTGGCTGGAGTCATACCTAGCACAAAGGAAGATGGTAGTGGTTGTTGGAGGCCAATCATCTCAGCCCCAGGGCATTGCTGCAGGAGTTCCTCAGGGCAGTGTCCTAGGCCCAACCATCTTCAGCTGCTTCATCAATGACCTTCCCTCCATCATAAGGTCAGAAATGGGGATGTTCGCTGATGATTGCACAGTGTTCAGTTCCATTCGCAACCCCTCAGATAATGAAGCAATCCATGCCCGCATGCAGCAAGACCTGGACAACATCCAGGCTTGGGCTCATAAGTAGCAAGTAACATTCGTGCCAGACAATGACCATCTCCAACAAGAGAGAGTCTAACCACCTCCCCTTGACATTCAACGGCATTACCATCACCGAATCCCCCACCATCAACATCCTGGGGGTCACCATTGACCAGAAACTTAACTGGACCAGCCATATAAATACTGTGGCTACAAGAGCAGGTCAGAGGCTGGGTATTCTGCGGCGAGTGACTCACCTCCTGATTCCCCAAAGCCTTTCCACCATCTACAAGACACAAGTCAGGAGTATGATGGAATACTCTCCACTTGCCTGGATGAGTGCAGCTCCAACAACACTCAAGAAGCTCGACACCATCCAGGACAAAGCAGCCCGCTTGATTGGCACCCCATCCACCACCCTAAACATTCACTCCCTTCACCACCGGCGCACAGTGGCTGCAGTGTGTACCATCCACAGGATGCACTGCAGCAACTCGCCAAGGCTTCTTCGACAGCACCTCCCAAACCCGCGACCTCTACCACCTAGAAGGACAAGGGCAGCAGGTACATGGGAACAACATCACCTGCACGTTCCCCTCCAAGTCACACACCATCCCGACTTGGAAATATATCGCCGTTCCTTCATCGTCACTGGGTCAAAATCCTGGAACTCCCTTCCGAACAGCACTGTGGGAGAACCTTCACCACACGGACTGCAGCGGTTCAAGAAGGCGGCTCACCACCACCTTCTCAAGGGGCAATTAGGGATGGGCAATAAATGCCGGCCTCGCCAGCGACACCCACATCCCATGAACAAATAAAAAGAAAGACCACAGCTGGAGCACTGTGTACAGTTTTGGTCTCCTTATCTAAGGAAGGATAGACTCGCCTTAGAGGCGGTGCAACGAAGGTTCACTAGATTGATTCCTGGGATGAGAGGGTTGTCCTATGAGGAGAGGTTGAGTAGAATGGGCCGATACTCTCTGGAGTTTAGAATGAGAGGTGATCTCATTGAAACATGTAAGATTCTGAGGGGGCTTGACAGGGTAGATGCTGAGAGGCTGTTTCCCCCTGGCTGGAGAGTCCAGAACTCGGGGGCATAGTCTCAGGATAAGGGGTCGGCCGTTTAGGACTGAGATGAGGAGGAATTTCTTCACTCAGAGGGTTGTGAATCTTTGGAATTCTCTACCCCAGAGGGCTGTGGATGCTGAGTCGTTGAGGATATTCAAGACTGAGATCGATGGATTTTTGGACTCGAGGGGGAAATCGAGGGATACGGGGATCGGGCGGGAAAGTGGAGTTGAGGTCGAAGATCAGCCATGATCCGATTGAATGGCGGGGCAGGCTCGAGGGGCCGAATGGCCTGCTCCTGCTCCTATTTCTTATGTTCTTATGTGACAGCAAAGGTCGAGAACAACTGAGTCTGAGACCGGCCAACCTGGCACAGCTCTGGATTGGAGCCTGGACCTCTGGTGCTCTACGTGGGGCTCAGTCCCCTCACATCAGGTCGAGCGCAGGTCTCCCTCTCTTTCAGACTGAGGTTTGCAGGGACTGCGGGACCGGGCCGGGCCTGAGGGAGCGGGCCGGGCCTGTGGGACCGGGCCAGGCCTGAGGGAGTGGGCCAGGCCTGCGGGACCGGGCCAGGCCTGAGGGACCGGGCCAGGCCTGAGGGAGAGGGCCAGGCCTGCGAGACCGGGCCGGGCCTGCTAACATTGTGCAACTGAGTCGCCTCCCCGGTTTCATCAGAAATTGCACTACCTCTTTTTTTTAATAAGAATTCTGTCGAAACACATCCTACTTTCAGTGGCAGTCCCACCCGAGGAAGAGAGAGAGAGAGAGAGTGAAAGAAAGAGAGGAAGAGGGAGAAAGAAAGAGTGAAATAGAGAGAGAGAAAGAAAGAGAGTGAAAGAAAGAGAGAAAGAAAGAAAGAGTGAAAGAGAGAGAGAGAAAGAAAGAGTGAAAGAGGGAGAAAGAAAGAAAGAGAGTGAAAGAAAGAGAGAAAGAAAGAAAGAGTGAAAGAGAGAGAGAGAAAGAAAGAGTGAAATAGAGAGAGAAAGAAAGAGAGAGAGAGAAAGAAAGAGAGAGAGAAAGAAAGAGAGGAAGAGGGAGAAAGAAAGAGTGAAAGAGAGAGAGAGAAAGAAAGAGTGAAAGAGGGAGAAAGAAAGAGTGAAATAGAGAGAGAGAAAGAAAGAGAGAGAGAGAAAGAAAGAGTGAAAGAGGGAGAAAGAAAGAGTGAAATAGAGAGAAAGAAAGAAAGAAAGAAAGAGAGTGAAAGAAAGAGAGGAAGAGGGAGAAAGAAAGAGTGAAAGAGAGAGAGAGAAAGAAAGAGTGAAAGAGGGAGAAAGAAAGAGTGAAAGAGAGAGAGAGAAAGAAAGAGTGAAATAGAGAGAGAAAGAAAGAGAGAGAGAGAAAGAAAGAGAGGAAGAGGAAGAAAGAAAGAGTGAAATAGAGAGAGAGAAAGAAAGAGTGAAAGAGGGAGAAAGAAAGAGTGAAAGAGAGAGAAAGAAAGAAAGAGAGTGAAAGAAAGAGAGAAAGAAAGAAAGAGTGAAAGAGAGAGAGAGAAAGAAAGAGTGAAATAGAGAGAGAAAGAGAGAGAGAGAAAGAAAGAGAGAGAGAGAAAGAAAGAGAGGAAGAGGGAGAAAGAAAGAGTGAAATAGAGAGAGAGAAAGAAAGAGAGAGAGAGAAAGAAAGAGAGAGAGAGAAAGAAAGAGTGAAAGAGGGAGAAAGAAAGAGTGAAATAGAGAGAAAGAAAGAAAGAGAGTGAAAGAAAGAGAGAAAGAAAGAGTGAAAAAGAGAGAGAGAAAGACAGAGTGATATAGAGAGAGAGAGAAAGAAAGAGAGAGAGAGAAAGAGAGAGAGAGAAAGAAAGAGAGGAAGAGGGAGAAAGAAAGAGTGAAATAGAGAGAGAGAAAGAAAGAGAGAGAGAGAAAGAAAGAGTGAAAGAGGGAGAAAGAAAGAGTGAAATAGAGAGAAAGAAAGAAAGAAAGAGAGTGAAAGAAAGAGAGAAAGAAAGAAAGAGTGAAAGAGAGAGAGAGAAAGAAAGAGTGAAATAGAGAGAGAAAGAAAAAGAGAGAGAGAATGAAAGAGAGCAAGAGAAAGAAAGAGAGAGAGAGAAAGAGAGAAAGAGAGAAAGAGGGAGGAAGAAAGAGTGAAATAGAGAGAGAGAGAGAAAGAGAAAGAGAAAGAAAGAGAGAGAGAGTGAAAGAAAGAGAGAAAGAGGGAGAAAGAAAGAGTGAAATAGAGAGAGAGAGAAAGAGAGAGAACGAGGGAGAAAGAAAGAAAAAGAGAGAAAAAGAAAGAGAGAAAGAGGGAGAAAGAAAGAGTGACATAGAGAGAGAGAAAGAAAAAGAGAGAGAGAAAGAAAGAGAGAAAGAGGGAGAAAGAAAGAGTGAAATAGAGAGAGAGAGAAAGAGAGAGAGAGAAAAAGGGAGAAAGAAAGAGTGAGATAGAGAGAGAGAGAAAGAAAGAGAGAAAGAGGGAGAAAGAAAGAGAGAAATAGAGAGAAAGAAAAAGAGAGAGAGAAAGAAAGAAAGAGAAAAAAAGAAAGAGGGAGAAAGAGAGAGAGGGAGAAAGAGAGAGTGAAAGAGAGAGAGAGAAAGAGAATGAGAGAAAGGGAGAAAGAAAGAGAGGGAGAAAGAAAGAGTGAGATAGTGAGAGAGAGAGATATAAAGAGAAAGAGAGAGAGAGAAAGAGGGAGAAAGAAATAGTGAAATAGAGAGAGAGAAAGAAAGAGAGAGAGAAAGAAAGAGTGAAATAGAGAGAAAGAAAGACAGAGTGAAAGAAAGAGAGACAGAAAGCAAGAGAGAGAAAGAAAGAGAGAAAGAGGGAGAAAGAGAGAAAGAGGGAGGAAGAGAGAAAGAGGGAGAGAGAAAGAGAGAAAGATAAAGAAAGAGAGAAAGAGGGAGAAAGAGGGAGAAAGAGAGAGCGAAAGAGAGAGAGAGAAGAGAATGAGAGAAAGGGAGAAAGAAAGAGAGAAAGAGAGAAAGGGGGAGAAAGAAAGAGTGAGATAGAGAGAGAGAAAGAGAGAGAGAGAAAGAGAACAAGAGAAAGAGAGAGTGAAAGAGAGAGAGAAAGAGAACAAGAGAAAGAGAGAGTGAAAGAGAGAAAGAGAAAGAGAGAGAAAGAGAAAGAGAGAAAGAGAGAGTAAACTAGAGAGAAAGAGAGAAAGAGGGAGTGAAATAGAGAGAGAGAAAGAGAGAGAGAAAGAGAAAGAGAGAGAAATAAAGAGAGAGAGAAAGGGATATAAAAGGGTATGGGGAGTGAGGGGGAGAGTGGGATTAGACTGGGTGGGATATTAAAGGGTATGGGGAGCGAGGGGGAGAGTGGGATTAGACCGGGTGGGATATTAAAGGGTACGGGGAGTGAGGGGGAGAGTGGGTGGGATATTAAAGGGTACGGGGAGTGAGGGGAGAGTGGGATTAGACTGGGTGGGATATTAAAGGGAACGGGGAATGAGGGGGAGAGTGGGATTAGACTGGGTGGGATATTAAAGGGTACGGGGAGTGAGGGGAGAGTGGGATTAGACTGGGTGGGATATTAAAGGGTACGGGGAGTGAGGGGGAGAGTGGGATTAGACCGGGTGGGATATTAAAGGGTACGGGGAGTGAGGGGGAGAGTGGGATTAGACTGGGTGGGATATTAAAGGGTACGGGGAGTGAGGGGGAGAGTGGGATTAGACTGGGTTGGGATATTGAAGGGTACGGGGAGTGAGGGGGAGAGTGGGATTAGACTGGGTGGGATATTAAAGGGTACGGGGAGTGAGGGGGAGAGTGGGATTAGACTGGGTGGGATATTAAAGGGTACGGGGAGTGAGGGGGAGAGTGAGATTAGACTGGGTGGGATATTGAAGGGTACGGGGAGTGAGGGGGAGAGTGGGATTAGACTGGGTGGGATATTGAAGGGTACGGGGAGTGAGGGGGAGAGTGGGATTAGACTGGGTGGGATATTAAAGGGGTACGGGGAGTGAGGGGGAGAGAGTGGGATTAGACTGGGTGGGATATTAAAGTGAACGGGGAGTGAGGGGGAGAGGGGGATTAGACTGGGTGGGATATTAAAGGGTATGGGGAGTGAGGGGAGAGTGGGATTAGAACCGGGTGGGATATTAAAGGGTACGGGGGAGTGAGGGGAGAGTGGGATTAGACTGGGTGGGATATTAAAGGGTACGGGGAGCGAGGGGGAGAGTGGGATTAGACCGGGTGGGATATTAAAGGGTACGGGGAGCGAGGGGGAGAGTGGGATTAGACCGGGTGGGATATTAAAGGGTAACGGGGAGTGAGGGGGGAGAGTGGGATTAGACTGGGTGGGATATTAAAGGGAACGGGGAGTGAGGGGGAGAGTGGGATTAGACTGGGTGGGATATTAAAGGGTATGGGGAGTGAGGGGGAGAGTGGG
Source organism: Heptranchias perlo (assembly GCF_035084215.1). Lineage (NCBI taxonomy): Eukaryota > Metazoa > Chordata > Chondrichthyes > Hexanchiformes > Hexanchidae > Heptranchias > Heptranchias perlo. The sequence goes on from NW_027139827.1 coordinate 40,444, forward strand.
ATTAGACTGGGTGGGATATTAAAGGGTATGGGGAGTGAGGGGGAGAGTGGGATTAGACTGGGTGGGATATTAAAGGGTATGGGGAGTGAGGGGGAGAGTGGGATTAGACTGGGTGGGATATTAAAGGGTACGGGGAGCGAGGGGGAGAGTGGGTGGGATATTAAAGGGTACGGGGGAGCGAGGGGGGAGAGTGGGTGGGATATTAAAGGGTACGGGGAGCGAGGGGGAGAGTGGGATTAGACTGGGTGGGATATTAAAGGGTACGGGGAGTGAGGGGGAGAGTGGGTGGGATATTAAAGGGTACGGGGAGCGAGGGGGAGGGTGGGATTTGACCGGGTGGGATATTAAAGGGTACGGGGAGCGAGGGGGGAGAGTGGGTGGGATATTAAAGGGTACGGGGAGCGAGGGGGAGAGTGAGTGGGATATTAAAGGGTACGGGGAGCGAGGGGGAAGAGTGGGGTGGGATATTAAAGGGTACGGGGAGCGAGGGGGAGAGTGGGTGGGATATTAAAGGGTACGGGTAGCGAGGGGGAGAGTGGGTGGGATATTAAAGGGTACGGGGAGCGAGGGGGAAGAGTGGGGTGGGATATTAAAGGGTACGGGGAGCGAGGGGAGAGTGGGTGGGATATTAAAGGGTACGGGTAGCGAGGGGGAGAGTGGGTGGGATATTAAAGGGTACGGGGAGCGAGGGGGGAGAGTGGGTGGGATATTAAAGGGTACGGGGAGCGAGGGGGAGAGTGGGTGGGATATTAAAGGGTACGGGGAGCGAGGGGGAGAGTGGGTGGGATATTAAAGGGTACGGGGAGCGAGGGGGGAGCGCGGGGACGAAGACTCCATCCACCTCGCTGGTGTTGAGCCTGCCGATGCAGTTGGATCGTTGGATATTTCCCAATGCCCTCCCTCCATCTCTGACCAAACCGCTTCCTCGTCTCACTTCCTCAAACAAATACTTCCTTCCCCCTTCTCAACCGTTCTCTCCCGGTCCGTGGGACGGGACGCCCTCGCCCTCAGCCGCTGCGTTTGCTGGAGAGGGGGGGTTGGCGGCGGTGTAGAACGAGGAACCCTCGGCCCGAGATGGGTCCCAACTTGACCGCGTCCAACCTGACCTGCGACCCCTCGTTGACCGACTACCTGTACTTCGGGGCGCTGCTGGGGACGGCGGTGAGCGCCGTGGGGGACCGTGGGGAACGCCATGACGGTGCTGGCCTTCACCGTGGACCGGAAACTCAGGGACTAAGTTCAATCTTCTCATCCTCAACTTGACCCTGGCTGATCTTCTCTACTGCGCCTTCCTGCAGCCCATCACCATCGACACTTACGTCCACCTGGGCTGGAGGCAGGGGGACACCATGTGCCGGGTCTTTGGGCTCTTGCTCTTTGTGGCCAACTTGGTCTCCCATCTTCAACCTGGCCACCATCGCCCTCAGCCGCTACGTGCTGGTCTCAGACCCCAGGAGGTTCGACCGGGTCTACTCCAGGTACGCCATGCCCTTCTTCCTGGCCGGACCCTGGCTGGTGGCCGTGGGCCTCTTGACCCCCCTTCTGGAGCGTCTTCGAGTTCCAGCCGATCGTCTGCACCTGCAGCTTCCATCGCACGAGAGGACGGCCGTACACCACCGTCTTCCACGTCATCTCCTTTGGGCTGGGGCTGAGCTGCATCGGGCTCTTCTACCTCCTCATCCACCGCAAGATAAAGGCCGCCTCGCGGGCGCTGGAGGGGTACGGGATGCGGCGGCGGGGGGCGGCCCCGCTCCGCCGGGGGAGACGCTGACGCCGCCCGCCTCCCGGTCGGAGGCCGGGCGGGAGCCGTCCGGCTGCAGCGCCGGCCGGGAGAGCCGGGAGACGAGCGGGGAGGGCGGGCCGCCGCCCACGGAGGACTCGCCGCGGCGGGGACGCCGAGTCCAAGAGGGTGACGGCCATGTGTTTCGCCATGTTCCTGGTCTACCTGGCCTGCTACCTGCCCTTCTGCCTGGTGCACATGCTGGGGCGCAGAGTCAGCATACCGCCCGTGGCGCAGACCATCGCAGGCAACCTCACCTGGTTCAACAGCTGCCTGAACCCCATCCTCTACGCCGCCATGAACAGGCAGTTCAAGGACGCCTACCGGGCGGTACTGAGGTCAGCCGAAGGCCCCTTCAGGCGTTCGGGCTGTCGCACCTAGCGGGGAGGGGCTCCCGCTCTCCGACTGCCCCCTCCTCGCTCCCGGGCCGCGGGGCGTTTCGCAGTCGGGACCCCCCCCCCGGGAAAAGCCTTCTATCCGGCCGGGGTCGGTCGGTGACCGGGAGCTCTGGAATTCCCCGCCCCCCCGCCCCCCCCCACTCTCCCATCTCCCACCCTCCGTGAACTCGAGCTCGTCCGAAACTCCTGCTTGCCCCCCTCCTCCCCCCTCCCCGCCCCCCCCGCCGCCGCGTCCTGACTCGCACCGAGTCCCGCTCGCCCATCACCCCCCCTCCGCCTGCGCTCGCTGACCCACATCGGCCTCCCGGTCAGGCACCGCCTCGGTTTTAACGTTCTCCATCCTCCTGTCCAAATCCCCTCCATGGCCCTCGTTCCCTCTCCCTGTCTCTGCGACCTCCTCCTCCAGCCCCCTACGACCCTCCGAGATCTCTGCGCTCCTCCGATTCCGGCCTCTTGTCCATTCCCCCCCGCCCCCCCCCCCCCCCGATTCCCATCGCTCCCACCATTGGTGGCCGTGCCCCGAGCTCTGGATTCCCTCCCTAAACCTCTCCGCCTCTCTCTCTCTCTCTCTCTCCTCCTTTAAGACGCTCCTTAAAACCCACCTCTTTGACCGGGCTCTTGGTCACCTGCCCCTAATATCTCCTCGTGTGCCTCGATGTTAAATTTCTGCCTGATTTACGCCCCATGTGAAGGGCCCTGTATTATTATTGTTCTTATCATTCACTGAATTCACTTCCTTTTACTTTGTTGTGTTTCCAATCGAGCTGAGCTCTGTTTTATTTAAAAGCATCATTTTCCCACCAGCCCATTCGCAGACGATGAACCCCCAGTTCCCCGCGTCCTGTTTGCCCCCAGGAATTAGCACCTGGGGGTGAAGTTTAGCCCAGTTTCCTGCCTCCCCGCCCGTTAAATAGTTTCCGCTGCAAGAGGAGGTTCTTGGATTAACTCTGGGCGGTTCTGCCCACTATGGGGACAGCTGCAGTCATCTTGGGGACTTTTCAATATGAATATAAACACAGTATATATCTCTCCCCGTGTATCTCGCTGTCCCTCTCTCTCTCCCTGGGTCTCCCTCTCCCCGCGCCTCTCTCTCTCTCCCTGTCTCTGTCTCTCTCAACCTTTCTGCCTCCCTGTCTCTCTATCTCCCTCTGTCTGTCTCTCTCTCCCTCCCTGTCTCTCTCCCTCTCTGTCTCTCTCCCTCTCTGTCTCTCTCCCTCTCTGTCTCTCTCCCTCTCTGTCTCTCTCCCTCTCTGTCTCTCTCTCCCTCCCTGTCTCTCTCCCTCCCTGTCTCTCTCCCTCCCTGTCTCTCTCCCTCTCTGTCTCTCTCCCTCTCTGTCTCTCTCCCTCTCTGTCTCTCTCTATCTCTCACCCTCACACACTTTCACTCTGATCTCCCTTTATCCTGGTCCCCCTCTCTCTCTTTCTCACCCTCTCTTTCTGTCTCTCTCTCTCTCACACACACTTTCACTCTGTCTCTCTCTGTCTCTATCTCCCTCTCTCTGTCACTCTCTCTCCATCTCTCTCTGTGTCTCTCCCCCTCTCTCTGTCGCACTCTCTGGGTCTCTCTCTAAAACCTTCTCTCTCCCTCTGTTTCCCTGTCTCTCTCCATCTCGCTCTCTCTCTCTCTGTCTCTGTGTATGTCCCTGTCTCTCTCTCCCTCCCTCTCTCTCTCTGTCTCTCTCACCCTCCCTCTCCCTCTGTCTCTCTCCCTCCCTCTCTCTCTCTGTCTGTCTCTCTCTCCATCCCTCTCTCTCTGTCTGTCTCTCCCTCCCTCCCTCCCTCTCTCTCTCTCCCTCCCTCTCTCTTTCTGTCTCTCTCCCTCCCTCTCTCTCTGTCTCTCTCTCTCTGTCAGTCTCTCTCCCTCCCTCTCTCTCTGTCTCTCTCTCTGTCAGTCTCTCCATCTCTCTCCCTTTCTCTCTCTCTCTCCGTCTGTCTCGCTCTGTCTCTCCCTCTCTGTCTCTCCTTCTCTCTCTGTCAATGTCCCTCTGTCTCTTTATCTCTTTCTTTGTCATTCTCTATCTCTCTCTCTCTGTCTCTCTCCCTCGCTCACTTTCTCGCTCCATCTCTCTCCACAGCTCTTTCTTTCTCTCTCTCTCTCTGTCTCTCTACCTCTCTCACTTTCTCATTCTATCTCTCTCCACACCTCTTTCTCTCTCTCTATTGCCTGATGCAAACAACATAACAATAAACTCCAAGGCTCTTAATTTAACCTGAAAATGTTTTTAGTGTTTTAAATATTATTTGCATTAAAATGAATAGAAACAATGACTGAAGCCCACAGCTTTAGAGTGAGGTGGTGTGGGATATATCAGAGTGTTACAGTGAGGGGTGTGGGATATATCAGAGTGTTACAGTGAGGGGTGTGGGATATATCAGAGTGTTACAGTGAGGGGCGTGGGTATATCAGAGTGTTACAGTGAGGGGTGTGGGATATATCAGAGTGTTACAGTGAGGGGTGTGGGGTATATCAGAGTGTTACAGTGAGGGGTGTGGGATAAATCAGAGTGTTACAGTGAGGGGTGTGGGGTATATCAGAGTGTTACAGTGAGGGGTGTGGGATAAATCAGAGTGTTACAGTGAGGGGTGTGGGGTATATCAGAGTGTTACAGTGAGGGGTGTGGGATATATCAGAGTGTTACAGTGAGGGGTGTGGGGTATATCAGAGTGTTACAGTGAGGGGTGTGGGGTATATCAGTGTTACAGTGAGGGGTGTGGGATATATCAGAGTGTTACAGTGAGGGGTGCGGGATATATCAGAGTGTTACAGTGAGGGGTGTGGGATATATCAGAGTGTTACAGTGAGGGGTGTGGGGTATATCAGAGTGTTACAGTGAGGGGTGTAGGATATATCAGTGTTACAGTGAGGGGTGTGGGATATATCAGAGTGTTACAGTGAGGGGTGTGGGATATATCAGAGTGTTACAGTGAGGGGTGTGGGGTATATCAGAGTGTTACAGTGAGGGGTGTGGGGTATATCAGAGTGTTACAGTGAGGGGTGTGGGGTATATCAGAGTGTTACAGTGAGGGGTGTGGGGTATATCAGAGTGTTACAGTGAGGGGTGTGGGATATATCAGAGTGTTACAGTGAGGGGTGTGGGATATATCAGAGTGTTACAGTGAGGGGTGTGGGGTATATCAGAGTATTACAGTGAGGGGTGTGGGATATATCAGAGTGTTACAGTGAGGGGTGTGGGGTATATCAGAGTGTTACAGTGAGGGGTGTGGGATATATCAGAGTGTTACAGTGAGGGGTGTGGGATATATCAGGGTGTTACAGTGAGGGGTGTGGGATATATCAGAGTGTTACAGTGAGGGGTGTGGGATATATCAGAGTGTTACAGTGAGGGGTGTGGGGTATATCAGAGTGTTACAGTGAGGGGTGTGGGATATATCAGAGTGTTACAGTGAGGGGTGTGGGATATATCAGAGTGTTACAGTGAGGGGTGTGGGATATATCAGAGTGTTACAGTGAGGGGTGTGGGGTATATCAGAGTGTTACAGTGAGGGGTGTGGGATATATCAGAGTGTTACAGTGAGGGGTGTGGGGTATATCAGAGTGTTACAGTGAGGGGTGTGGGGTATATCAGTGTTACAGTGAGGGGTGTGGGATATATCAGAGTGTTACAGTGAGGGGTGTGGGATATATCAGAGTGTTACAGTGAGGGGTGTGGGGTATATCAGAGTGTTACAGTGAGGGGTGTGGGGTATATCAGAGTGTTACAGTGAGGGGTGTGGGGTATATCAGAGTGTTACAGTGAGGGGTGTGGGATATATCAGAGTGTTACAGTGAGGGGTGTGGGATATATCAGAGTGTTACAGTGAGGGGTGTGGGGTATATCAGTGTTACAGTGAGGGGTGTGGGGTTTTTCAGAGTGTTACAGTGAGGGGTGTGGGGTATTTCAGAGTGTTACAGTGAGGGGTGTGGGGTCTATCAGGGTGTTACGGTGGGGTTAATCTGCTGGTGTCGGTCTTGTTGTCAATTCTGCTCATA
>NW_027139827.1:51812-90134 GCF_035084215.1 Heptranchias perlo
GAGACGGAGTGGGATAGAGAGAGAGAATGAGACGGAGTGGGATAGAGAGAGAGAGCGAGACGGAGTGGGATAGAGAGAGAGAACGAGACGGAGTGGGACAGAGAGAGAGAATGAGACGGAGTGGGATAGAGAGAGAGAATGAGACGGAGTGGGATAGAGAGAGGGAATGAGACGGAGTGGGATAGAGAGAGAGAATGAGACGGAGTGGGATAGAGAGAGAGAACGAGACGGAGTGGGTTAGAGAGAGAGAATGAGACGGAGTGGGATAGTGAGAGAGAATGAGACGGAGTGGGATAGAGAGAGAGAATGGAACGGAGTGGGATAGAGAGAGAGAATGGGACGGAGGGAGAGAATGAGACGGAATGGGATAGAGAGAGAGAATGGGACGGAGTGGGATAGAGAGAGAGAATGAGACGGAGTGGGATAGAGAGAGAGAATGAGACGGAGTGGGATAGAGAGAGAGAATGAGACGGAGTGGGATAGAGAGAGAGAATGAGACGGAGTGGGATAGAGAGAGAGAATGAGACGGAGTGGGATAGAGAGAGGGAATGAAACGGAGTGGGATAGAGAGAGAGAATGAGACGGAGTGGGATAGTGAGAGAGAATGAGACGGAGTGGGATAGTGAGAGAGAATGAGACGGAGTGGGATAGAGAGAGAGAATGGAACGGAGTGGGATAGAGAGAGAGAATGGGACGGAGGGAGAGAATGAGACGGAATGGGATAGAGAGAGAGAATGGGACGGAGTGGGATAAAGAGAATGAGACGGAGTGGGATAGAGAGAGAGAATGAGACGGAGTGGGATAGAGAGAGAGAATGAGACGGAGTGGGATAGAGAGAGAGAATGAGACGGAGTGGGATAGAGAGAGGGAATGAGACGGAGTGGGATAGAGAGAGGGAATGAAACGGAGTGGGATAGAGAGAGAGAATGAGACGGAGTGGGATAGTGAGAGAGAATGAGACGGAGTGGGATAGTGAGAGAGAATGAGACGGAGTGGGATAGAGAGAGAGAATGGAACGGAGTGGGATAGAGAGAGAGAATGGGACGGAGGGAGAGAATGAGACGGAATGGGATAGAGAGAGAGAATGGGACGGAGTGGGATAAAGAGAATGAGACGGAGTGGGATAGAGAGAGAGAATGAGACGGAGTGGGATAGAGAGAGAGAATGAGACGGAGTGGGATAGAGAGAGAGAATGAGACGGAGTGGGATAGAGAGAGGGAATGAGACGGAGTGGGATAGAGAGAGAGAATGAGACGGAGTGGGTTAGAGAGAGAGAATGAGACAGAGTGGGATAGAGAGAGAGAATGAGACGGAGTGGGATAGAGAGAGAGAATGAGACGGAGTGGATGGAGAGAGAGAATGAGATGGAGTGGGATAGAGAGAGAGAGCGAGACGGAGTGGGATAGAGAGAGTGAGACGGAGTGGGATAGAGAGAGAGAACGAGACGGAGTGGGACAGAGAGAGAGAATGTGACGGAGTGGGATAGAGAGAGAGAATGAGACGCAGTGGGATAGAGAGAGAGAATGAGACGGAGTGAGGTAGAGAGAGAGAATGAGACGGAGTGGGATAGAGAGAGAGAATGAGACGGAGTGGGATAGAGAGAGAGAATGAGACGGAGTGGGATAGAGAGAGAGAATGTGACGGAGTGGGATAGAGAGAGAGAATGAGACGGAGTGGGATAGAGAGAGGGAATGAGACGGAGTGGGATAGAGAGAGAGAATGAGACGGAGTGGGATAGAGAGAGAGAGCGAGACGGAGTGGAATAGAGAGAGAGAACGAGACGGAGTGGGATAGAGAGAGAGAATGAGACGGAGTGAGGTAGAGGGAGAGAATGAGACGGAGTGGGATAGAGAGAGAAAATGTGACGGAGTGGGATAGAGAGAGAGAATGAGACGGAGTGGGATAGAGAGAGAGAATGAGACGGAGTGGGATAGAGAGAGAGAATGTGACGGAGTGGGATAGAGAGAGAGAATGAGACGGAGTGGGATAGAGAGAGAGAATGAGACGGAGTGGGATAGAGAGAGAGAATGAGACGGAGTGGGATAGAGAGAGAGAATGAGACGGAGTGGGATAGAGAGAGAGAATGGAACGGAGTGGGAGAGAGAGAGAATGGGACGGAGGGAGAGAATGAGACGGAATGGGATAGAGAGAGAGAATGGGACGGAGTGGGATAAAGAGAATGAGACGGAGTGGAATAGAGAGAGAGAATGAGACGGAGTGGATGGAGAGAGAGAATGAGACGGAGTGGGATAGAGAGAGGGAATGAGACGGAGTGGGATAGAGAGAGAGAATGAGAGGGAGTGGGATAGAGAGAGAGAATGAGACGGAGTGGGATAGAGAGAGAGAATGATACGGAGTGGGATAGAGAGAGAGAATGAGACGGAGTGGATGGAGAGAGAGAATGAGACGGAGTGGGATAGAGAGAGAGAATGAGACGGAGTGGAATAGAGAGAGAGAATGAGACGGAGTGGATGGAGAGAGAGATTGAGACGGCGTGGGATAGAGAGAGGGAATGAGACGGAGTGGGATAGAGAGAGAGAATGAGAGGGAGTGGGATAGAGAGAGAGAATGTGACGGAGTGGGATAGAGAGAGAGAATGAGACGGAGTGGGATAGAGAGAGAGAATGAGACGGAATGGGATAGAGAGAGAGAATGAGACGGAGTGGATGGAGAGAGAGAATGAGATGGAGTGGGATAGAGAGAGAGCGAGACGGAGTGGGATAGAGAGAGTGAGACGGAGTGGGATAGAGAGAGAGAACGAGACGGAGTGGGACAGAGAGAGAGAATGTGACGGAGTGGGATAGAGAGAGAGAATGAGACGCAGTGGGATAGAGAGAGAGAATGAGACGGAGTGAGGTAGAGAGAGAGAATGAGACGGAGTGGGATAGAGAGAGAGAATGAGACGGAGTGGGGTAGAGAGAGAGAATGAGACGGAGTGGGATAGAGAGAGAGAATGTGACGGAGTGGGATAGAGAGAGAGAATGACAAGGAGTGGGATAGAGAGAGGGAATGAGACGGAGTGGGATAGAGAGAGAGAATGAGACGGAGTGGGATAGAGAGAGAGAGCGAGACGGAGTGGGATAGAGAGTGAGAACGAGACGGAGTGGGACACAGAGAGAGAATGTGACGGAGTGGGATAGAGAGAGAGAATGAGACGCAGTGGGATAGAGAGAGAGAATGAGACGGAGTGAGGTAGAGAGAGAGAATGAGACGGAGTGGGATAGAGAGAGAAAATGTGACGGAGTGGGATAGAGAGAGAGAATGAGACGGAGTGGGATGGAGAGAGGGAATGAGACGGAGTGGGATAGAGAGAGAGAATGAGATGGAGTGGGATAGAGAGAGAGAATGAGACGGAGTGGGATAGAGAGAGAGAATGAGACGGAGTGGGATAGAGAGAGGGAATGAGACGGAGTGGGATAGAGAGAGGGAATGAGTCGGAGTGGGATAGAGAGAGAGAATGAGACGGAGTGGGATAGAGAGAGAGAATGAGACGGAGTGGGATAGAGAGAGAGAATGAGACGGAGTGGGATAGAGAGAGAGAATGAGACGGAGTGGGATAGAGAGAGAGAATGAGACGGAATGGGATAGAGAGAGAGAATGAGACGGAGTGGGATAGAGAGATAGAATGAGACGGAGTGGGATAGAGAGAGAGAATGGAACGGAGTGGGATAGAGAGAGAGAATGGGACGGAGGGAGAGAATGAGACGGAATGGGATAGAGAGAGAGAATGGGACGGAGTGGGATAAAGAGAATGAGACGGAGTGGGATAGAGAGAGAGAATGAGACGGAGTGGGATAGAGAGAGAGAATGAGACGCAGTGGGATAGAGAGAGAGAATGAGACGGAGTGAGTTAGAGAGAGAGAATGAGACGGAGTGGGATAGAGAGAGAGAATGTGACGGAGTGGGATAGAGAGAGAGAATGAGACGGAGTGGGATAGAGAGAGGGAATGAGACGGAGTGGGATAGAGAGAGAGAATGAGACGGAGTGGGATAGAGAGAGAGAATGAGACGGAGTGGGATAGAGAGAGAGAATGAGACGGAGTGGAATAGAGAGAGGGAATGAGACGGAGTGGGATAGAGAGAGGGAATGAGACGGAGTGGGATAGAGAGAGAGAATGAGACGGAGTGGGATAGAGAGAGAGAATGTGACGGAGTGGGATAGAGAGAGAGAATGAGACGGAGTGGGATAGAGAGAGAGAATGAGACGGAGTGGGATAGAGAGAGAGAATGAGACGGAGTGGGATAGAGAGAGAGAATGCGACGGAGTGGGATAGAGAGAGAGAATGGAACGGAGTGGGATAGAGAGAGAGAATGGGACGGAGGGAGAGAATGAGACGGAATGGGATAGAGAGAGAGAATGGGACGGAGTGGGATAAAGAGAATGAGACGGAGTGGAATAGAGAGAGAGAATGAGACGGAGTGGATGGAGAGAGAGAATGAGACGGAGTGGGATAGAGAGAGGGAATGAGACGGAGTGGGATAGAGAGAGAGAATGAGAGGGAGTGGGATAGAGAGAGAGAATGAGACGGAGTGGGATAGAGAGAGAGAATGATACGGAGTGGGATAGAGAGAGAGAATGAGACGGAGTGGATGGAGAGAGAGAATGAGATGGAGTGGGATAGAGAGAGGGAATGAGACGGAGTGGGATAGAGAGAGAGAATGAGACGGAGTGGGTTAGAGAGAGAGAATGAGACAGAGTGGGATAGAGAGAGAGAATGAGACGGAGTGGGATAGAGAGAGAGAATGAGACGGAGTGGATGGAGAGAGAGAATGAGACGGAGTGGGTGAGAGAGAGAGAACGAGACGGAGTGGGACAGAGAGAGAGAACGAGACGGAGTGGGATAGAGACAGAGAATGTGACGAAGAGGGATAGAGAGAGAGAATGAGACGGAGTGGGATAGAGAGAGAGAATGAGACGGAGTGAGGTAGAGAGAGAGAGTGAGACGGAGTGGGATAGAGAGAGAGAATGTGACGGAGTGGGATAGAGAGAGAGAATGAGACGGAGTGGGATAGAGAGAGGGAATGAGACGGAGTGGGATAGAGAGAGAGAATGAGACGGAGTGGGATAGAGAGAGAGAATGAGACGGAATGGGATAGAGAGAGAGAATGAGACGGAGTGGGATAGAGAGAGGGAATGAGACGGAGTGGGGTAGAGAGAGGGAATGAGACGGAGTGGGAAAGAGAGAGAGAATGAGACGGAGTGGGATAGAGAGAGAGAATGAGACGGAGTGGGATAGAGAGAGAGAATGAGACGGAGTGGGATAGAGAGAGAGAATGAGACGGAGTGGGACAGAGAGAGAGAATGAGATGGAGTGGGATAGAGAGAGAGAATGAGACGGAGTGGGATAGTGAGAGAGAATGAGACGGAGTGGGATAGAGAGAGAGAATGGAACGGAGTGGGATAGAGAGAGAGAATGGGACGGAGGGAGAGAATGAGACGGAATGGGATAGAGAGAGAGAATGGGACGGAGTGGGATAAAGAGAATGAGACGGAGTGGGATAGAGAGAGAGAATGAGACGGAGTGGAATAGAGAGAGAGAATGAGACGGAGTGGATGGAGAGAGAGAATGAGACGGAGTGGGATAGAGAGAGGGAATGAGACGGAGTGGGATAGAGAGAGAGAATGAGAGGGAGTGGGATAGAGAGAGAGAATGTGACGGAGTGGGATAGAGAGAGAGAATGAGACGGAGTGGGATAGAGAGAGGGAATGAGACGGAGTGGGATAGAGAGAGGGAATGAGACGGAGTGGGATTGAGAGAGAGAATGAGACGGAGTGGGATAGAGAGAGAGAGCGAGACGGAGTGGGATAGAGAGAGAGAACGAGACGGAGTGGGACAGAGAGAGAGAATGAGACGGAGTGGGATAGAGAGAGAGAATGAGACGGAGTGGGATAGAGAGAGAGAATGAGACGGAGTGGGATAGAGAGAGAGAATGAGACGGAGTGGGATAGAGAGAGAGAATGAGACGGAGTGGGATAGTGAGAGAGAATGAGACGGAGTGGGATAGAGAGAGAGAATGGAACGGAGTGGGATAGAGAGAGAGAATGGGACGGAGGGAGAGAATGAGACGGAATGGGATAGAGAGAGAGAATGAGACGCAGTGGGATAGAGAGAGAGAATGAGACGGAGTGAGGTCGAGAGAGAGAATGAGACGGAGTGGGATAGAGAGAGACAATGAGACGGAGTGGGGTAGAGAGAGAGAATGAGACGGAGTGGGATAGAGAGAGAGAATGTGACGGAGTGGGATAGAGAGAGAGAATGAGACGGAGTGGGATAGAGAGAGGGAATGAGACGGAGTGGGATAGAGAGAGAGAATGAGACGGAGTGGGATAGAGAGAGAGAGCGAGACGGAGTGGGATAGAGAGAGAGAACGAGACGGAGTGGGAAAGAGAGAGAGAATGAGACGGAGTGAGGTAGAGAGAGAGAATGAGACGGAGTGGGATAGAGAGAAAAAATGTGACGGAGTGGGATAGAGAGAGAGAATGAGACGGAGTGGATGGAGAGAGAGAATGAGATGGAGTGGGATAGAGAGAGAGAGCGAGACGGAGTGGGATAGAGAGAGTGAGACGGAGTGGGATAGAGAGAGAGAACGAGACGGAGTGGGACAGAGAGAGAGAATGTGACGGAGTGGGATAGAGAGAGAGAATGAGACGCAGTGGGATAGAGAGAGAGAATGAGACGGAGTGGGATAGAGAGAGAGAACGAGACGGAGTGGGACAGAGAGAGAGAATGTGACGGAGTGGGATAGAGAGAGAGAATGAGACGCAGTGGGATAGAGAGAGAGAAAGAGACGGAGTGGGATAGAGAGAGAGAATGAGACGGAGTGGAATAGAGAGAGAGAATGAGACGGATCGGGATAGAGAGAGAGAATGAGACGGAGTGGGATAGAGAGAGGGAATGAGACGGAGTGGGATAGAGAGAGAGAATGAGAGGGAGTGGGATAGAGAGAGAGAATGTGACGGAGTGGGATAGAGAGAGAGAATGAGACGGAGTGGGATAGAGAGAGGGAATGAGACGGAGTGGGATAGAGAGAGAGAATGAGACGGAGTGGGATAGAGAGAGAGAATGAGACGGAGTGGGTTAGAGAGAGAGAATGAGACAGAGTGGGATAGAGAGAGAGAATGAGACGGAGTCGGATAGAGAGAGAGAATGAGACGGAGTGGATGGAGAGAGAGAATGAGATGGAGTGGGATAGAGAGAGAGAGCGAGACGGAGTGGGATAGAGAGAGTGAGACGGACTGGGATAGAGAGAGAGAACGAGACGGAGTGGGACAGAGAGAGAGAATGTGATGGAGTGGGATAGAGAGAGAGAATGAGACGCAGTGGGATAGAGAGAGAGAATGAGACGGAGTGAGGTAGAGAGAGAGAATGAGACGGAGTGGGATAGAGAGAGAGAATGAGACGGAGTGGGGTAGAGAGAGAGAATGAGACGTAGTGGGATAGAGAGAGAGAATGTGATGGAGTGGGATAGAGAGAGAGAATGAGACGGAGTGGGATAGAGAGAGGGAATGAGACGGAGTGGGATAGAGAGAGAGAATGAGACGGAGTGGGATAGAGAGAGAGAGCGAGACGGAGTGGGATAGAGAGAGAGAACGAGACGGAGTGGGACAGAGAGAGAGAATGTGACGGAGTGGGATAGAGAGAGAGAATGAGACGCAGTGGGATAGAGAGAGAGAATGAGACGGAGTGAGGTAGAGAGAGAGAATGAGACGGAGTGGGATAGAGAGAGAGAATGAGACGGAGTGGGATAGAGAGAGAGAATGAGACGGAGTGGGATAGTGAGAGAGAATGAGACGGAGTGGGATAGAGAGAGAGAATGGAACGGAGTGGGATAGAGAGAGAGAATGGGACGGAGGGAGAGAATGAGACGGAATGGGATAGAGAGAGAGAATGAGACGCAGTGGGATAGAGAGAGAGAATGAGACGGAGTGAGGTAGAGAGAGAGAATGAGACGGAGTGGGATAGAGAGAGACAATGAGACGGAGTGGGGTAGAGAGAGAGAATGAGACGGAGTGGGATAGAGAGAGAGAATGTGACGGAGTGGGATAGAGAGAGAGAATGAGACGGAGTGGGATAGAGAGAGGGAATGAGACGGAGTGGGATAGAGAGAGAGAATGAGACGGAGTGGGATAGAGAGAGAGAGCGAGACGGAGTGGGATAGAGAGAGAGAACGAGACGGAGTGGGAAAGAGAGAGAGAATGAGACGGAGTGAGGTAGAGAGAGAGAATGAGACGGAGTGGGATAGAGAGAAAAAATGTGACGGAGTGGGATAGAGAGAGAGAATGAGACGGAGTGGATGGAGAGAGAGAATGAGATGGAGTGGGATAGAGAGAGAGAGCGAGACGGAGTGGGATAGAGAGAGTGAGACGGAGTGGGATAGAGAGAGAGAACGAGACGGAGTGGGACAGAGAGAGAGAATGTGACGGAGTGGGATAGAGAGAGAGAATGAGACGCAGTGGGATAGAGAGAGAGAATGAGACGGAGTGGGATAGAGAGAGAGAACGAGACGGAGTGGGACAGAGAGAGAGAATGTGACGGAGTGGGATAGAGAGAGAGAATGAGACGCAGTGGGATAGAGAGAGAGAAAGAGACGGAGTGGGATAGAGAGAGAGAATGAGACGGAGTGGAATAGAGAGAGAGAATGAGACGGAGTGGGATAGAGAGAGAGAATGAGACGGAGTGGGATAGAGAGAGGGAATGAGACGGAGTGGGATAGAGAGAGAGAATGAGAGGGAGTGGGATAGAGAGAGAGAATGTGACGGAGTGGGATAGAGAGAGAGAATGAGACGGAGTGGGATAGAGAGAGGGAATGAGACGGAGTGGGATAGAGAGAGAGAATGAGACGGAGTGGGATAGAGAGAGAGAATGAGACGGAGTGGGTTAGAGAGAGAGAATGAGACAGAGTGGGATAGAGAGAGAGAATGAGACGGAGTCGGATAGAGAGAGAGAATGAGACGGAGTGGATGGAGAGAGAGAATGAGATGGAGTGGGATAGAGAGAGAGAGCGAGACGGAGTGGGATAGAGAGAGTGAGACGGACTGGGATAGAGAGAGAGAACGAGACGGAGTGGGACAGAGAGAGAGAATGTGATGGAGTGGGATAGAGAGAGAGAATGAGACGCAGTGGGATAGAGAGAGAGAATGAGACGGAGTGAGGTAGAGAGAGAGAATGAGACGGAGTGGGATAGAGAGAGAGAATGAGACGGAGTGGGGTAGAGAGAGAGAATGAGACGTAGTGGGATAGAGAGAGAGAATGTGATGGAGTGGGATAGAGAGAGAGAATGAGACGGAGTGGGATAGAGAGAGGGAATGAGACGGAGTGGGATAGAGAGAGAGAATGAGACGGAGTGGGATAGAGAGAGAGAGCGAGACGGAGTGGGATAGAGAGGGAGAACGAGACGGAGTGGGACAGAGAGAGAGAATGTGACGGAGTGGGATAGAGAGAGAGAATGAGACGCAGTGGGATAGAGAGAGAGAATGAGACGGAGTGAGGTAGAGAGAGAGAATGAGACGGAGTGGGATAGAGAGAGAAAATGTGACGGAGTGGGATAGAGAGAGAGAATGAGACGGAGTGGGATAGAGAGAGAGAATGAGACGGAGTGGGATAGAGAGAGAGAACGAGACGGAGTGGGATAGAGAGAGAGAGCGAGACGGAGTGGGATAGAGAGAGAGAACGAGACGGAGTGGGACAGAGAGAGAGAATGAGACGGAGTGGGATAGAGAGAGAGAATGAGACGGAGTGGGATAGAGAGAGAGAATGAGACGGAGTGGGATAGAGAGAGAGAATGAGACGGAGTGGGATAGAGAGAGAGAATGAGACGGTGTGGGATAGAGAGAGAGAATGAGACGGAGTGGGATAGAGAGAGGGAATGGAACGGAGTGGGATAGAGAGAGAGAATGGGACGGAGGGAGAGAATGAGACGGAATGGGATAGAGAGAGAGAATGGGACGGAGTGGGATGGAGAGAGGGAATGAGACGGAGTGGTATAGAGATAGAGAATGAGACAGAGTGGGTTAGAGAGAGAGAATGAGACAGAGTGGGATAGA
The DNA here is from genome assembly GCF_035084215.1 of Heptranchias perlo. Classification (NCBI taxonomy): domain Eukaryota; kingdom Metazoa; phylum Chordata; class Chondrichthyes; order Hexanchiformes; family Hexanchidae; genus Heptranchias; species Heptranchias perlo. The sequence continues at coordinate 61,858 of NW_027139827.1, forward strand.
GAGAGAGAATGAGACGGAGTGGGATTGAGAGAGAGAATGAGACGGAGTGGATGGAGAGAGAGAATGAGATGGAGTGGGATAGAGAGAGAGAGCGAGACGGAGTGGGATAGAGAGAGTGAGACGGAGTGGGATAGAGAGAGAGAACGAGACGGAGTGGGACAGAGAGAGAGAATGTGACGGAGTGGGATAGAGAGAGAGAATGAGACGCAGTGGGATAGAGAGAGAGAATGAGACGGAGTGAGGTAGAGAGAGAGAATGAGACGGAGTGGGATAGAGAGAGAGAATGAGACGGAGTGGGGTAGAGAGAGAGAATGAGACGGAGTGGGATAGAGAGAGAGAATGTGACGGAGTGGGATAGAGAGAGAGAATGAGACGGAGTGGGATAGAGAGAGGGAATGAGACGGAGTGGGATAGAGAGAGAGAGAATGAGACGGAGTGGGATAGAGAGAGAGAGCGAGACGGAGTGGGATAGAGAGAGAGAACGAGACGGAGTGGGATAGAGAGAGAGAATGAGACGGAGTGAGGTAGAGAGAGAGTATGAGACGGAGTGGGATAGAGAGAAAAAATGTGACGGAGTGGGATAGAGAGAGAGAATGAGACGGAGTGGATGGAGAGAGAGAATGAGATGGAGTGGGATAGAGAGAGAGAGCGAGACGGAGTGGGATAGAGAGAGTGAGACGGAGTGGGATAGAGAGAGAGAACGAGACGGAGTGGGACAGAGAGAGAGAATGTGACGGAGTGGGATAGAGAGAGAGAATGAGACGCAGTGGGATAGAGAGAGAGAATGAGACGGAGTGGGATAGAGAGAGAGAACGAGACGGAGTGGGACAGAGAGAGAGAATGTGACGGAGTGGGATAGAGAGAGAGAATGAGACGCAGTGGGATAGAGAGAGAGAATGAGACGGAGTGGGATAGAGAGAGAGAATGAGACGGAGTGGAATAGAGAGAGAGAATGAGACGGAGTGGGATAGAGAGAGAGAATGAGACGGAGTGGGATAGAGAGAGGGAATGAGACGGAGTGGGATGGAGAGAGAGAATGAGAGGGAGTGGGATAGAGAGAGAGAATGTGACGGAGTGGGATAGAGAGAGAGAATGAGACGGAGTGGGATAGAGAGAGGGAAAGAGACGGAGTGGGATAGAGAGAGAGAATGAGACGGAGTGGGATAGAGAGAGAGAATGAGACGGAGTGGGTTAGAGAGAGAGAATGAGACAGAGTGGGATAGAGAGAGAGAATGAGACGGAGTCGGATAGAGAGAGAGAATGAGACGGAGTGGATGGAGAGAGAGAATGAGACGGAGTGGGATAGAGAGAGAGAATGAGACGGAGTGGGATAGAGAGAGAGAATGTGACGGAGTGGGATAGAGAGAGAGAATGAGACGGAGTGGGATAGAGAGAGAGAATGGAACGGAGTGGGATAGAGAGAGAGAATGGGACGGAGGGAGAGAATGAGACGGAATGGGATAGAGAGAGAGAATGAGACGCAGTGGGATAGAGAGAGAGAATGAGACGGAGTGGGATAGAGAGAGAGAACGAGACGGAGTGGGACAGAGAGAGAGAATGTGACGGAGTGGGATAGAGAGAGAGAATGAGACGCAGTGGGATAGAGAGAGAGAATGAGACGGAGTGGGATAGAGAGAGAGAGCGAGACGGAGTGGGATAGAGAGAGTGAGACGGACTGGGATAGAGAGAGAGAACGAGACGGAGTGGGACAGAGAGAGAGAATGTGATGGAGTGGGATAGAGAGAGAGAATGAGACGCAGTGGGATAGAGAGAGAGAATGAGACGGAGTGAGGTAGAGAGAGAGAATGAGACGGAGTGGGATAGAGAGAGAGAATGAGACGGAGTGGGGTAGAGAGAGAGAATGAGACGTAGTGGGATAGAGAGAGAGAATGTGATGGAGTGGGATAGAGAGAGAGAATGAGACGGAGTGGGATAGAGAGAGGGAATGAGACGGAGTGGGATAGAGAGAGGGAATGAGACGGAGTGGGATAGAGAGAGAGAATGAGACGGAGTGGGATAGAGAGAGAGAATGAGACGGAGTGGGATAGAGAGAGAGAATGTGACGGAGTGGGATAGAGAGAGAGAATGAGACGGAGTGGGATAGAGAGAGAGAATGGAACGGAGTGGGATAGAGAGAGAGAATGGGACGGAGGGAGAGAATGAGACGGAATGGGATAGAGAGAGAGAATGGGACGGAGTGGGATAAAGAGAATGAGACGGAGTGGGATAGAGAGATAGAATGAGACGGAGTGGAATAGAGAGATAGAATGAGACGGAGTGGATGGAGAGAGAGAATGAGACGGAGTGGGATAGAGAGAGGGAATGAGACGGAGTGGGATAGAGAGAGAGAATGAGAGGGAGTGGGATGGAGAGAGAGAATGAGACGGAGTGGGATAGAGAGAGAGAATGAGACGGAGTGGGATAGAGAGAGAGAACGAGACGGAGTGGGACAGAGAGAGAGAATGTGACGGAGTGGGATAGAGAGAGAGAATGAGACGCAGTGGGATAGAGAGAGAGAATGAGACAGAGTGAGGTAGAGAGAGAGAATGAGACGTAGTGGGATAGAGAGAGAGAATGAGACGGAGTGGGGTAGAGAGAGAGAATGAGACGGAGTGGGATAGAGAGAGAGAATGTGACGGAGTGGGATAGAGAGAGAGAATGAGACGGAGTGGGATAGAGAGAGGGAATGAGACGGAGTGGGATAGAGAGAGAGAATGAGACGGAGTGGGATAGAGAGAGAGAGCGAGACGGAGTGGGATAGAGAGAGAGAACGAGACGGAGTGGGACAGAGAGAGAGAATGTGACGGAGTGGGATAGAGAGAGAGAATGAGACGCAGTGGGATAGAGAGAGGGAATGAGACGGAGTGAGGTAGAGAGAGAGAATGAGACGGAGTGGGATAGAGAGAGAGAATGTGACGGAGTGGGATAGAGAGAGAGAATGAGACGGAGTGGGATAGAGAGAGGGAATGAGACGGAGTGGGATAGAGAGAGAGAATGAGACGGAGTGGGATAGAGAGAGAGAATGAGACGGAGTGGGATAGAGAGAGAGAATGAGACGGAGTGGGATGGAGAGAGGGAATGAGACGGAGTGGGATAGAGAGAGGGAATGAGACGGAGTGGGATAGAGAGAGAGAATGAGACGGAGTGTGATAGAGAGAGAGAATGTGACGGAGTGGGATAGAGAGAGAGAATGAGTCGGAGTGGGATAGAGAGAGAGAATGAGACGGAGTGGGATAGAGAGAGAGAATGAGACGGAGTGGGATAGAGAGAGAGAATGGAACGGAGTGGGATAGAGAGAGAGAATGGGACGGAGGGAGAGAATGAGACGGAATGGGATAGAGAGAGAGAATGGGACGGAGTGGGATAAAGAGAATGAGACGGAGTGGAATAGAGAGAGAGAATGAGACAGAGTGGATGGAGAGAGAGAATGAGACGGAGTGGGATAGAGAGAGGGAATGAGACGGAGTGGGATAGAGAGAGAGAATGAGAGGGAGTGGGATAGAGAGAGAGAATGAGACGGAGTGGGATAGAGAGAGAGAATGATACGGAGTGGGATAGAGAGAGAGAATGAGACGGAGTGGATGGAGAGAGAGAATGAGACGGAGTGGGATAGAGAGAGAGAATGAGACGGAGTGGAATAGAGAGAGAGAATGAGACGGAGTGGATGGAGAGAGAGAATGAGACGGAGTGGGATAGAGAGAGGGAATGAGACGGAGTGGGATAGAGAGAGAGAATGAGAGGGAGTGGGATAGAGAGAGAGAATGTGACGGAGTGGGATAGTGAGAGAGAATGAGACGGAGTGGGATAGAGAGAGGGAATGAGACGGAGTGGGATAGAGAGAGAGAATGAGACGGAGTGGGATAGAGAGAGAGAATGAGACGGAGTGGGTTAGAGAGAGAGAATGAGACAGAGTGGGATAGAGAGAGAGAATGAGACGGAATGGGATAGAGAGAGAGAATGTGATGGAGTGGATGGAGAGAGAGAATGAGATGGAGTGGGATAGAGAGAGAGAGCGAGACGGAGTGGGATAGAGAGAGTGAGACGGAGTGGGATAGAGAGAGAGAACGAGACGGAGTGCGACAGAGAGAGAGAATGTGACGGAGTGGGATAGAGAGAGAGAATGAGACGCAGTGGGATAGAGAGAGAGAATGAGACGGAGTGAGGTGGAGAGAGAGAATGAGACGGAGTGGGATAGAGAGAGAGAATGAGACGGAGTGGGGTAGAGAGAGAGAATGAGACGGAGTGGGATAGAGAGAGAGAATGTGACGGAGTGGGATAGAGAGAGAGAATGAGACGGAGTGGAATAGAGAGAGGGAATGAGACGGAGTGGGATAGAGAGAGAGAATGAGACGGAGTGGGATAGAGAGAGAGAGCGAGACGGAGTGGGATAGAGAGAGAGAATGAGACGGAGTGGGACAGAGAGAGAGAATGTGACGGAGTGGGATAGAGAGAGAGAATGAGACGCAGTGGGATAGAGAGAGAGAATGAGACGGAGTGAGGTAGAGAGAGAGAATGAGACGGAGTGGGATAGAGAGAGAAAATGTGACGGAGTGGGATAGAGAGAGAGAATGAGACGGAGTGGGATAGAGAGAGGGAATGAGACGGAGTGGGATAGAGAGAGAGAATGAGACGGAGTGGGATATAGAGAGAGAATGAGACGGAGTGGGATAGAGAGAGAGAATGAGACGGAGTGGGATAGAGAGAGGGAATGAGACGGAGTGGGATAGAGAGAGGGAATGAGACGGAGTGGGATAGAGAGAGAGAATGAGACGGAGTGGGATAGAGAGAGAGAATGAGACGGAGTGGGATAGAGATAGAGAATGAGACGGAGTGGGATAGAGAGAGAGAATGAGACGGAGTGGGATAGAGAGAGAGAATGAGACGGAGTGGGATAGAGAGAGAGAATGAGACGGAGTGGGATAGAGAGAGAGAATGAGACGGAGTGGGATAGAGAGAGAGAATGGAACGGAGTGGGATAGAGAGAGAGAATGGGACGGAGGGAGAGAATGAGACGGAATGGGATAGAGAGAGAGAATGGGACGGAGTGGGATAAAGAGAATGAGACGGAGTGGGATAGAGAGAGAGAATGAGACGGAGTGGAATAGAGAGAGAGAATGAGACGGAGCGGATGGAGAGAGAGAATGAGACGGAGTGGGATAGAGAGAGGGAATGAGACGGAGTGGGATAGAGAGAGAGAATGAGAGGGAGTGGGATAGAGAGAGAGAATGAGACGGAGTGGCATAGAGAGAGAGAATGAGACGGAGTGGGATAGAGAGAGAGAACGAGACGGAGTGGGACAGAGAGAGAGAATGTGACGGAGTGGGATAGAGAGAGAGAATGAGACGCAGTGGGATAGAGAGAGAGAATGAGACAGAGTGAGGTAGAGAGAGAGAATGAGACGTAGTGGGATAGAGAGAGAGAATGAGACGGAGTGGGGTAGAGAGAGAGAATGAGACGGAGTGGGATGGAGAGAGAGAATGTGACGGAGTGGGATAGAGAGAGAGAATGAGACGGAGTGGGATAGAGAGAGGGAATGAGACGGAGTGGGATAGAGAGAGAGAATGAGACGGAGTGGGATAGAGAGAGAGAGCGAGACGGAGTGGGATAGAGAGAGAGAACGAGACGGAGTGGGACAGAGAGAGAGAATGTGACGGAGTGGGATAGAGAGAGAGAATGAGACGCAGTGGGATAGAGAGAGAGAATGAGACGGAGTGAGTTAGAGAGAGAGAATGAGACGGATTCGGATAGAGAGAGAGAATGTGACGGAGTGGGATAGAGAGAGAATGAGAGGGAGTGGGATAGAGAGAGGGAATGAGACGGAGTGGGATAGAGAGAGAGAATGAGACGGAGTGGGATAGAGAGAGAGAATGAGACGGAGTGGGATAGAGAGAGAGAATGAGACGGAGTGGAATAGAGAGAGGGAATGAGACGGAGTGGGATAGAGAGAGGGAATGAGACGGAGTGGGATAGAGAGAGAGAATGAGACGGAGTGGGATAGAGAGAGAGAATGTGACGGAGTGGGATAGAGAGAGAGAATGAGACGGAGTGGGATAGAGAGAGAGAATGAGACGGAGTGGGATAGAGAGAGAGAATGAGACGGAGTGGGATAGAGAGAGAGAATGAGACGGAGTGGGATAGAGAGAGAGAATGGAACGGAGTGGGATAGAGAGAGAGAATGGGACGGAGGGAGAGAATGAGACGGAATGGGATAGAGAGAGAGAATGGGACGGAGTGGGATAAAGAGAATGAGACGGAGTGGAATAGAGAGAGAGAATGAGACGGAGTGGATGGAGAGAGAGAATGAGACGGAGTGGGATAGAGAGAGGGAATGAGACGGAGTGGGATAGAGAGAGAGAATGAGAGGGAGTGGGATAGAGAGAGAGAATGAGACTGAGTGGGATAGAGAGAGAGAATGATACGGAGTGGGATAGAGAGAGAGAATGAGACGGAGTGGATGGAGAGAGAGAATGAGATGGAGTGGGATAGAGAGAGGGAATGAGACGGAGTGGGATAGAGAGAGAGAATGAGACGGAGTGGGTTAGAGAGAGAGAATGAGACAGAGTGGGATAGAGAGAGAGAATGAGACGGAGTGGGATAGAGAGAGAGAATGAGACGGAGTGGATGGAGAGAGAGAATGAGACGGAGTGGGTTAGAGAGAGAGAATGAGACAGAGTGGGATAGAGAGAGAGAATGAGACGGAGTGGGATGGAGAGAGAGAATGAGACGGAGTGGGATAGAGAGAGAGAATGAGACGGAGTGGGATAGAGGGAGAGAATGAGACAGAGTGGGATAGAGAGAGAGAATGAGACGGAGTGGGATAGAGAGAGAGAATGAGACGGAGTGGGATAGAGAGAGTGAGACGGAGTGGGATAGAGAGAGAGAATGTGACGGAAAGGAATAGAGAGAGAGAATGAAACAGAGTGGGATAAAGAGAGAGAATGAGACGGAGTGGGATAGAGAGAGAGAATGAGACGGAGTGGGATAGAGAGAGAGAATGAGACGGAGTGGGATAGACGGAGAGAATGAGACAGAGTGGGATAGAGAGAGAGAATGAGACGGAGTGGGATAGAGAGAGAGAATGAGACGGAGTGGGATAGAGAGAGAGAATGAGACGGAGTGGGATAGAGAGAGTGAGACGGAGTGGGATAGAGAGAGAGAATGTGACGGAAAGGGATAGAGAGAGAGAATGAAACAGAGTGGGATAAAGAGAGAGAATGAGACGGAGTGGGATAGAGAGAGAGAATGAGACGGAGTGGGATAGAGAGAGAGAATGAGACGGAGTGGGATAGAGAGAGAGAATGTGACGGAGTGGGATAGAGAGAGAGAATGTGATGGAGTGGGATGGAGAGAGAGATTGAGACGGAGTGGGATGGAGAGAGAGAATGAGACGGAGTGGGATAGAGAGAGAGAATGAGACGGAGTGGGATAGAGAGAATGAGACGGAGTGGGATAGAGAGAGAGAACGAGAGGAAGTGGGATAGAGAGAGAGAATGGGACGGAGTGGGGTAGAGAGAGAGAATGTGACGGAGTGTGATCGAGAGAGAGAGAATGACACGGAGGGAGAGAATGAGACGGAGTGGGATAGAGAGAGAGAATGAGACAGAGTGGTATAGAGAGAGAGAATGAGACGGAATGGGTTAGAGAGAATGAGACAGAGTGGGATAGAGAGAATGAGACAGAGTGGGATAGAGAGAGAGAATGAGATGGAGTGGGATGGAGAGAGAGAATGAGACGGAGTGGGATAGAGAGAGAGAATGAGACGGAGTGGGATAGAGAGAGAGAATGAGACGGAGTGGGATAGAGAGAGAGAATGTGACGGAGTGGGATAGAGGGAGAGAATGAGACAGAGTGGGATAGAGAGAGAGAATGAGACGGAGTGGGATAGAGAGAGAGAATGGGACGGAGTGGGGTAGAGAGAGAGAATGTGACGGAGTGTGATCGAGAGAGAGAGAATGACACGGAGGGAGAGAATGAGACGGAGTGGGATAGAGAGAGAGAATGAGACAGAGTGGTATAGAGAGAGAGAATGAGACGGAATGGGTTAGAGAGAATGAGACAGAGTGGGATAGAGAGAATGAGACAGAGTGGGATAGAGAGAGAGAATGAGATGGAGTGGGATGGAGAGAGAGAATGAGACAGAGTGGGACAGAGAGAGAGAATGAGATGGAGTGGGTAGAGAGAGAGAATGAGACGGAGTGGGATAGAGAGAGAGAATGAGACGGAGTGGGATAGAGAGAGATAATGAAACGGAGTGGGATAGATAGAGAGAATGAGACGGAGAGGGATAGAGAGAGAGAATGAGATGGAGTGGGATAGAGAGAGAGAATGAGACGGAGTGGGATAGATAGAGAGAATGAGACGGAGTGGGATAGAGAGAGAGAATGAGACGGAGGGAGAGAATGAGACTCCATCCCTCCAATCTCTCTCACTCCATCCCTCTCTCTCTCACTCCATCCCTCTCTCTTTCTCTCACTCCATCCCTCTCACTCTCTCTCTCACTCCATCCCTCTCTCTCTCTCACTCCATCCCTCTCACTCTCTATTGCACTCCATCCCTCTCTCACTCTCTCTCTCACTCCATCCCTCTCTCTCTCTCACTCCATCTTCCTCTCTCTCTCTCTCTCACTCCATCACTCTCACTCTCTCTTTCACTCCATCCCTCTCTCTTTCTCTCACTCCATCCCTCTCACTCTCTCTCCCTCACTGCATCCCCCGCTCTCTCTCACTCCATCCCTCTCTCTTTCACTCCATCCCTCTCACTCTCTCTCACTCCATCCCTCTCTCACTCTCTCTCACTCCATCCCTCTCACACTCTCTCCCTCACTCCATTCCCCTCTCTCTCTCACTACATCCCTTTCTCTCTCTCTCTCACTCCATCCCCCTCTCACTCTCTCTCTCACTCCATCCCTCTCTCTCACTCCATTGCTCTCTCTCTCCCTCTCCCTTTCCATCTCTCTCTCTCTCCCTCTCCCTCTCTCTCCCCCTCTCCATCTCTCTCCCCCTCTCTCTCTCTCTCCCTCCATCTCTCTCTCCATCTCTCTCTTTCTCTCTCTCCATCTCCCTCTCTCTCTCTCCTTCTCTCGCACCCTCGATATCTCGCTCCATTTCTCTCCCTCTCCCCCTCTCCCTCATCATCTCTCTCTCCATCTCTCTCTTTCTCCATCTCTCTCTCTCCCTCTCCCTCGCTATCCATCTCTCTCTCTCTCCCTCTCTCTCTCCCTCCATCTCTCTCTCCATCTCTCTCTCTCACCCTCTCTCTGTCCCCCTCTCTCTCTCTCCCTCTCTCCATCTCTCTTTCTCCCTCTCTCTCTCTCTCTTCCCCTCTCTCCATCTCTCTCTCTGTCCATCTCTCTGTCCATCTCTCTCTCTCTACCACTCTCTCTCGCTCCATCTCTCTCTCTCTACCACTCTCTCTCTCTCCCTTTCTCTCTCTCCTGCTCCCTCTCCATCTCTCTGTCTCTGTCTCTCTCCCTCTCTCTCCCTCTCCATCTCTCTCTATCCCTTTCTCTCTATCTCTCTCCCCCTCTCCCTCTCTCTCTCTCCTCCCCTCTCTCTCTCCCTCTCTCTATCTGTCTGTCTGTCTCTCTCTTTCTCCCCCTCTCTCTCTCTCTCTCCCGCTCCATCTCTCTCTCCCCATCTCTCTCTATCCCTCTCTCTCCCACTTTCTCACCCTCTCCATCTCTCTCTCCCCCTCACTCTCTCTCCCTCTCCCTTTCCATCCCCCTCCATCTCTCTCTCTCTCCCTCTCCCTCTCCATCTCTCTCTCCTTCCCTCTCTCCCTGTCTGTCTGTCTGTCTCTCTCTCCCTCTCCATGTCTCTCTCTCCCCCTCTCTCTCTCCCTATCTTTTACCCTCTCCCTCTCCATCTCTCTCCCTCTCTCTCTCCCACTCTCTCCCTCCCTCTCTCTCCCCCACCATCTCGCTCCATCTCTCTCTCTCCCTCTCTCTGCCTCTCTCCATCTCTCTCTCTTCATCTCTCTGTCTCCCTCTCTCTCCATATCTCTCTCCCTCTCCATCTCTCTCTATCCCTTTCTCTCCATCTCTCTCCCCCTCTCCCTCTCTCACCCTCTCTCTGTCCCCCTCTCTCTCTCTCCCTCTCTCCATCTCTCTTTCTCCCTCTCTCTCTCTCTCTTCCCCTCTCTCCATCTCTCTCTCTGTCCATCTCTCTGTCCATCTCTCTCTCTCTACCACTCTCTCTCTCTCCATCTCTCTCTCTCTACCACTCTCTCTCTCTCCCTTTCTCTCTCTCCTGCTCCCTCTCCATCTCTCTGTCTCTGTCTCTCTCCCTCTCCATCTCTCTCTATCCCTTTCTCTCTATCTCTCTCCCCCTCTCCCTCTCTCTCCTCCCCTCTCTCTCTCCCTCTCTCTCTCTCTCTCTGTCTGCCTCTCTCTTTCTCCCCCCTCTCTCTCTCCCTCTCTCCCCCTCTCTCTCCCGCTCCATCTCTCTCTCTCCATCTCTCTCTATCCCTCTCTCTCTTTCTCTCCATCTCTCTCTCCCCCTCTCTCTCTCCCTCTCCCTCTCCATCTCTCTCTCTCTCCCCCTCCCTCTCTCCCTGTCTGTCTGTCTGTCTCTACCTCTCCATCTCTCCCTCCCTCTCTCTCTCCCTCCCTCTCTCTCCCTCTCTCTGTCTCCCTCCCTCTCCATCTCTCTCTCCCTCTCCCTCTCTCTCTCTCCCTCTCTCCATCTCTCTCTCTTTATCTCTCTGTCTCCCTCTCTTTCCATCTCTCTGTCTCCCCCTCTCTCTCTGTCTCCCTCTTTCTCTGCCTCTCTGTCTTTCTCTCTATCTCGCTCTCTCTCCCTCTCTTTCTCTCTCTCCTTCTCTATTTCTGTCTCTCTCCCTCTCTCTCTCTGTCTCTCTCTCTCTTCCTCTCTGTCTGTCTCACTCTCTCTGTCTCTCTCTCCCTCTCTCTCTCCCTCTCTCCACCTCTCTCTCTTTATCTCTCTGTCTCCCTCTCTCTCTCTCTTTATCTCTCTCTCTCTCTCCATCTCTCTCTGTCTCTCCCTCTATCTTTGTCTCTCTCTCCCTCTTTCTCTGTCTCTCTCTCTCTCTGTCCCTCTCTCTATCTCGTTCTCTCTCCCTCTCTTTCTCTCTCTCCTTCTGTATTTCTGTCTCTCTCCCTCTCTCTCTGTCTCTCTCTCCATCTCTCTCTCTCCTCTCTCCATCTCTCTCTCCCTCTCTGTGTCTCTGTCTCTCTCTCCCTCTATCTCTGTCTCTCTCCCTCTTTCTCTGTCTCTCTGTCTGTGTCTCTCTCTCTCTATCTCTCTCCCTCCCTCTCTCACTGTCTCTCTCTCTGTCTCTTTCTATCTCTCCCTCTCCCTCTCTTTCTCTCCCTCTCCATCTCTGTCTCCCTGTTTCTCCCTCCCTCTGTCTCTTTCCCTCTCTCTCTTTCTGTCTCTCTCCCTCTCTCTCTTTCTCTCTCCCTCTCTCTCTCACTCCCTCTCTCTCTGTCTCTGTCACTCCCAGCTTCTGACTGTCTCACTGTGTCTCTCTCTCTGTCGCTCCGCTCTCCCCACTCTCCTCTCCCCACTCTCCCCTCCCCACGACTGTCTCCCGTCTCCCCTCGCCACAAACCCCTCTGGACAGTGATCGGGAGCAGGAACCCTGGCTGATTTCCCCCTCTCTCTAACCCAGGGGTCACTGGACAGTTATCAGGAGCAGGAACCCTGGCTGAATTCCCCTCTCTCTAACCCAGGGGTCACTGGACAGTGATCAGGAGCAGGAACCCTGGCTGATTTCCCCTCTCTCTAACCCAGGGGTCACTGGACAGTGATCAGGAGCAGGAACCCTGGCTGATTTCCCCCTCTCTCTAACCCAGGGGTCACTGGACAGTGATCAGGAGCAGGAACCCTGGCTGATTTCCCCCTCTCTCTAACCCAGGGGTCACTGGACAGTGATCAGGAGCAGGAACCCTGGCTGATTTCCCCTCTCTCTAACCCAGGGGTCACTGGACAGTTATCAGGAGCAGGAACCCTGGCTGAATTCCCCTCTCTCTAACCCAGGGGTCACTGGACAGTGATCAGGAGCAGGAACCCTGGCTGATTTCCCCTCTCTCTAACCCAGGGGTCACTGGACAGTGATCAGGAGCAGGAACCCTGGCTGATTTCCCCCTCTCTCTAACCCAGGGGTCACTGGACAGTGATCAGGAGCAGGAACCCTGGCTGATTTCCCCCTCTCTCTAACCCAGGGGTCACTGGACAGTGATCAGGAGCAGGAACACTGGCTGATTTCCCCTCTCTCTAACCCAGGGGTCACTGGACAGTGATCAGGAGCAGGAACCCTGGCTGATTTCCCCTCTCTCTAACCCTGGGCTCACTGGACAGTGATCAGGAGCAGGAACCCTGGCTGATTTTCCTCTCTCTCTAACCCAGGGGTCACTGGACAGTGATCAGGAGCAGGAACCCTGGCTGATTTCCCCCTCTCTCTAACCCAGGGGTCACTGGACAATGATCAGGAGCAGGAACCCTGGCTGATTTCCTCTCTCTCTAACCCAGGGGTCACTGGACAGTGATCAGGAGCAGGAACCCTGGCTGATTTCCCCCTCTCTCTAACCCAGGGGGTCACTGGACAGTGATCAGGAGCAGGAACCCTGGCTGATTTCCCCTCTCTCTAACCCAGGGGTCACTGGACAGTGATCAGGAGCAGGAACCCTGGCTGATTTCCCCCTCTCTCTAACCCAGGGGTCACTGGACAGTGATCAGGAGCAGGAACCCTGGCTGATTTCCCCCTCTCTCTAACCTAGGGGTCACTGGACAGTGATCAGGAGCAGGAACCCGGGCTGATTTCCCCCTCTCTCTAACCCAGGGGGTCACTGGACAGTGATCAGGAGCAGGAACCCTGGCTGATTTCCCCCTCTCTCTAACCCAGGGGGTCACTGGACAGTGATTGGGAGGAGGAACCCTGGCTGATTCCCCCCTGCTTGTTTAATCAGATTATCCCGTGCGACGCCTGGAGCAGTCGAATAGCCAGCCTGCAAAAACAAAAAAAAAACCCGCAAGTGAATAAACTGCTCATTCCTTCACAACAAACTGAGGTTATGGGATGGCCGCAGATCTCTTCAAGCTCGCTGCCATTACGGTCCATGGACCATAATTGCAAAAAAAAATAGGAGAGCCCTTGGAGGCAGTCTGCCTTTAAATGCACAAAGGCTTCTGGGAGCTGGGTGCCCCGGGAAGGGGGGGCTGGTCACGTGATGCCGGCTGGTTCTGTCTCTACGCGTCCATCAAAAAAAAAGTCCAGAGGAGGTGGTGGTGGTGGTGGTGGTGCGGGGCGTCCCGAGTCCGTGGGGAGAGCCCGGGGCGGGGGACCGGGGCCCCGTTGGTGGCGTGCAATCTTCCCCCGGTTGCATTGAAGCTTTTGCAATTCGGAGATCCGCAGGCGGCTGCGGAAATTTTGCAAACAAAAAGAGAGAAGGATGGACGTGAATTCGGGGGGCTGCGGGTTGCAGACTGGCCCATTGATTTGAATGGAACGATGGCCCGGGAGTCCCAGGGATACATTGTGTCAATTTCCATTGTTCCCCGGGAGTCCCAGGGAAACATTGTGTCAATTTCCATTGTTCCCGGGGAGTTCCACAGATACATTGTGTCAATTCCCATTGTAGCCATTCCCATTTAAAGGGACAGGCACCTCATTCAGACCCCCGCGCTCTCGCCCCCCACCCCCCCTCCCCCGCTCATCCCGATGGCGTTCCAGGGTCCCGGCCACCCCGTCTCGAGGACGATCTGCGCCGCCGCCGGCCCCCCCGTGCCCGGGGGCGGCCCCCACAAGTTCTGCTGCGCGGCCCCCACGGCGGGGGCGGGCGGGAGGACCCCTCCGCCCGCCGGGTCTCGGCCCCCGACTCCGCAGCCCCGGCAGCGACACCCGGCCTTGCAGACGGTGACCCCGCAGCCCGGCCGGCCGGAGGCCGAGTCCGAGGCCGAGCCGGACAGGCCCATCGGATACGGAGCCTTTGGTGTGGTGTGGTGAGTTATCGGGGGTGGGGGGGTGCAAAGGGGCTCTGGGGAGGGGGAAGAGAGGTTGTTTGGCCCTGCTCCCCCTTCCCGCAATCCTTTCCTCCCCCTGACCCCTTTCCCCTGCTCCCTTCCTGACCCATTCCTCCCTGTATCTAACCCTGTACCTGACCCTGGGAGTGTTTGATGGGACAGTGTAGAGGGAGCTTTACTCTGTATCGAACCCTGTACCTGACCCTGGGAGTGTTTGATGGGACAGTGTAGAGGGAGCTTTACTCTGTATCTAACCCTCTACCTGACCCTGGGAGTGTTTGATGGGACAGTGTAGAGGGAGCTTTACTCTCTATCTAACCCTGTACCTGACCCTGGGAGTGTTTGATGGGACAGTGTAGAGGGAGCTTTACTCTGTATCTAACCCTGTACCTGCCCTGGGAGTGTTTGATGGGACAGTGTAGAGGGAGCTTTACTCTGTATCTAACCCTGTACCTGACCCTGGGAGTGTTTGATGGGACAGTGTAGAGGGAGCTTTACTCTCTATCTAACCCTGTACCTGCCCTGGGAGTGTTTGATGGGACAGTGTAGAGGGAGCTTTACTCTGTATCTAACCCTGTACCTGCCCTGGGAGTGTTTGATGGGACAGTGTAGAGGGAGCTTTACTCTGTATCTAACCCTGTACCTGCCCTGGGAGTGTTTGATGGGACAGTGTAGAGGGAGCTTTACTCTGTATCTAACCCTGTACCTGACCCTGGGAGTGTTTGATGGGACAGTGTAGAGGGAGCTTTACTCTCTATCTAACCCTGTACCTGACCCTGGGAGTGTTTGATGGGACAGTGTAGAGGGAGCTTTACTCTGTATCTAACCCTGTACCTGCCCTGGGAGTGTTTGATGGGACAGTGTAGAGGGAGCTTTACTCTGTATCTAACCCTGTACCTGACCCTGGGAGTGTTTGATGGGACAGTGTAGAGGGAGCTTTACTCTCTATCTAACCCTGTACCTGACCCTGGGAGTGTTTGATGGGACAGTGTAGAGGGAGCTTTACTCTGTATCTAACCCTGTACCTGCCCTGGGAGTGTTTGACGGGACAGTGTAGAGGGAGCTTTACTCTGTATCTAACCCTGTACCTGACCCTGGGAGTGTTTGACGGGACAGTGTAGAGGGAGCTTTACTCTGTATCTAACCCTGTACCTGCCCTGGGAGTGTTTGACGGGACAGTGTAGAGGGAGCTTTACTCTGTATCTAACCCTGTACCTGACCCTGGGAGTGTTTGATGGGACAGTGTAGAGGGAGCTTCACTCTGTATCTAACCCTGTACCTGACCCTGGGAGTGTTTGATGGGACAGTGTAGAGGGAGCTTTACTCTGTATCTAACCCTGTACCTGCCCTGGGAGTGTTTGACGGGACAGTGTAGAGGGAGCTTCACTCTGTATCTAACCCTGTACCTGACCCTGGGAGTGTTTGACGGGACAGTGTAGAGGGAGCTTTACTCTGTATCTAACCCTGCACCTGCCCTGGGAGTGTTTGATGGGACAGTGTAGAGGGAGCTTTACTCTGTATCTAACCCTGTACCTGACCCTGGGAGTGTTTGATGAGACAGTGTAGAGGGAGCTTTACTCTGTATCTAACCCTGTACCTGACCCTGGGAGTGTTTGATGGGACAGTGTAGAGGTACTTTACTCTGTATCTAACCCTGTACCTGCCCTGGGAGTGTTTGATGGGACAGTGTAGAGGGAGCTTTACTCTGTATCTAACCCTGTACCTGACCCTGGGAGTGTTTGATGGGACAGTGTAGAGGGAGCTTTACTCTGTATCTAACCCTGTACCTGACCCTGGGAGTGTTTGATGGGACAGTGTAGAGGGAGCTTTACTCTGTATCTAACCCTGTACCTGACCCTGGGAGTGTTTGATGGGACAGTGTAGAGGGAGCTTTACTCTGTATCTAACCCTGTACCTGCCCTGGGAGTGTTTGATGGGACACTGTGGAGGGAGCTTTACTCTGTATCTAACCCTGGACCGGACCCTGGGAGTGTTTGATGGGACAGTGTAGAGGGAGCTTTACTCTGTATCTAACCCTGTACCTGACCCTGGGAGTGTTTGATGGGACAGTGTGGAGGGAGCTTTACTCTGTATCCAACCCTGTACCTGCCCTGGGAGTGTTTGTTGGGACAGTGCAGAGGGAGCTTTACTCTGTATCTAACCCTGTACCTGACCCTGGGAGTGTTTGATGGGACAGTGTAGAGGGAACTTTACTCTGTATCTAACCCTGTACCTGACCCTGGGAGTGTTTGATGGGACAGTGTGGAGGGAGCTTTACTCTGTATCTAACCCTGGACCTGACCCTGGGAGTGTTTGATGGGACACTGTGGAGGGATCTTTACTCGTGCTGTACCTGCCCTGGGGGGATCTGGCCGTTGATTCCCTGTCTTTTCCAGGTCGGTGACGGACCCTCGTGATGGGAAGCGAGTGGCTTTGAAGAAAATGCCCAACGTTTTCCAAAACCTGATCTCTTGCAAACGTGTCTTTCGTGAGCTGAAAATGCTTTCCTTCTTCAAACACAGCAACGTAAGTGTTCGGGGTCCTGCCCAAGATGGCTCTCTCTGTCTGGATCTTGTCAAAAATCTCATCCCCGCACCCGCTCCCGCTCCCTCGCCAATGAAATCGGCAAATCCTGCGTCCACACGGATAGAGAACACAAAATTCCTATGTAAACATGTCACGTTGTAATTACACCCTCCCACCATTGGTGGCGCTGCAGAGAAATGACACATCACTTGGACTGGCAGATTGATAAGTGGTCTGTCCTGTCACCACCTCTCTATTATATAATAACACACCGTGTGTTACCGGGTATAACACTCCTGGGTATATATTATATAATAACACACCGTGTGTTACCGGGTATAACACTCCTGTATATATATTATATAATAACACACCGTGTGTTACCGGGTATAACACTCCTGTATATATATTATATAATAACACACCGTGTGTTACTGGGTATAACACTCCTGTATATATATTATATAATAACACACCGTGTGTTGCTGGGTATAACACTCCTGTATATATATTATATAATAACACACCGTGTGTTGCTGGGTATAACACTCCTGTATATATATTATATAATAACACACCGTGTGTTGCTGGGTATAACACTCCTGTATATATATTATATAATAACACACCGTGTGTTACTGGGTATAACACTCCTGTATATATATTATATAATAACACACCGTGTGTTGCTGGGTATAACACTCCTGTATATATATTATATAATAACACACCGTGTGTTACTGGGTGTAACACTCCTGTATATATATTATATAATAACACACCGTGTGTTACTGGGTGTAACACTCCTGTATATATATTATATAATAACACACCGTGTGTTACTGGGTATAACACTCCTGTGTATATATTATATAATAACACACCGTGTGTTACTGGGTATAACACTCCTGTATATATATTATATAATAACACACCGTGTGTTACTGGGTATAACACTCCTGTATATATATTATATAATAACACACCGTGTGTTACTGGGTATAACACTCCTGTATATATATTATATAATAACACACCGTGTGTTACTGGGTATAACACTCCTGTCTATATATTATATAATAACACACCGTGCGTTACTGGGTATAACACTCCTGTATATATATTATATAATAACACACCGTGTGTTACTGGGTATAACACTCCTGTATATATATTATATAATAACACACCGTGTGTTACTGGGTATAACACTCCTGTATATATATTATATAATAACACACCGTGTGTTACTGGGTATAACACTCCTGTATATATATTATATAATAACACACCGTGCGTTACCGGGTATAACACTCCTGTATATATATTATATAATAACACACCGTGTGTTACTGGGTATAACACTCCTGTATATATATTATATAATAACACACCGTGTGTTACTGGGTATAACACTCCTGTATATATATTATATAATAACACACCGTGCGTTACCGGGTATAACACTCCTGTATATATATTATATAATAACACACCGTGTGTTACTGGGTACAACACTCCTGTATATATATTATATAATAACACACCGTGCGTTACCGGGTATAACACTCCTGTATATATATTATATAATAACACACCGTGTGTTACCGGGTATAACACTCCTGTATATATATTATATAATAACACACCGTGTGTTACTGGGTATAACACTCCTGTATATATATTATATAATAACACACCGTGTGTTACTGGGTATAACACTCCTGTATATATATTATATAATAACACACCGTGTGTTACCGGGTATAACACTCCTGTATATATATTATATAATAACACACCGTGTGTTACCGGGTATAACACTCCTGTATATATATTATATAATAACACACCGTGTGTTACTGGGTATAACACTCCTGTATATATATTATATAATAACACACCGTGTGTTACTGGGTATAACACTCCTGTATATATATTATATAATAACACACCGTGTGTTACTGGGTATAACACTCCTGTATATATATTATATAATAACACACCGTGTGTTACTGGGTATAACACTCCTGTATATATATTATATAATAACACACCGTGTGTTACTGGGTATAACACTCCTGTATATATATTATATAATAACACACCGTGTGTTACTGGGTATAACACTCCTGTATATATATTATATAATAACACACCGTGTGTTACTGGGTATAACACTCCTGTATATATATATTATATAATAACACACCGTGTGTTACTGGGTATAACACTCCTGTATATATATTATATATAATAACACACCGTGTGTTACTGGGTATAACACTCCTGTATATATATTATATAATAGCACACCGTGTGTTACTGGGTATAACACTCCTGTATATATATATTATATAATAACACACCGTGTGTTACTGGGTATAACACTCCTGTATATATATTATATAATAACACACCGTGTGTTACTGGGTATAACACTCCTGTATATATATTATATAATAACACACCGTGTGTTACTGGGTATAACACTCCTGTATATATATTATATAATAACACACCGTGTGTTACCGGGTATAACACTCCTGTACATATATTATATAATAACACACCGTGTGTTACTGGGTATAACACTCCTGTATATATATTATATAATAACACACCCTGTGTTACTGGGTATAACACTCCTGTATATATATTATATAATAACACACCGTGTGTTACTGGGTATAACACTCCTGTGTATATATTATATAATAACACACCGTGTGTTACTGGGTATAACACTCCTGTATATATATTATATATTATATAATAACACACCGTCTGTATGATCCCGTTGTGATATGTGATCAATGGGATTTGTTCTTCAGGTGCTGTCTGCGCTCGATATTCTCCGGCCTCCACATATCGATTGTTTTGAGGAGATGTATCCTTTCCTTATTTCCGGGATTGTGTCTGTGTTTGATTTAAGACCCCGTGCTCGTGTTACCGATGGTGAAGCTTTTGAAGTCTGTATTTTTTTTATTATTTGTTCACGGGATGTGGGCGTCGCTGGCGAGGCCGGCATTTATTGCCCATCCCTAATTGCCCCTTGAGAAGGTGGTGGTGAGCCGCCTTCTTGAACCGCTGCAGTCCGTGTGGTGAAGGTTCTCCCACAGTGCTGTTGGGAAGGGAGTTCCAGGATTTTGACCCAGCGACGATGAGGGAACGGCCGATAGATTTCCAAGTCGGGATGGTGTGTGACTTGGAGGGGAACGTGCAGGTGGTGGTGTTCCCATGTGCCTGCTGCCCTTGTCCTTCTAGGTGGGAGAGGTCGCGGGTTTGGGAGGTGCTGTCGAAGAAGCCTTGGCGAGTTGCTGCAGTGCATCCTGTGGATGGTACACACTGCAGCCACAGTGCGCCGGTGGTGAAGGGAGTGAATGTTTAGGGTGGTGGATGGGGTGCCAATCAAGCGGGCTGCTTTGTCCTGGATGGTA
This sequence comes from Heptranchias perlo, assembly GCF_035084215.1. Lineage (NCBI taxonomy): Eukaryota > Metazoa > Chordata > Chondrichthyes > Hexanchiformes > Hexanchidae > Heptranchias > Heptranchias perlo. Next base: position 81,806 of record NW_027139827.1, read on the forward strand.
TTGAGCTTCTTGAGTGTTGTTGGAGCTGCACTCATCCAGGCAAGTGGAGAGTATTCCATCACACTCCTGACTTGTGCCTTGTAGATGGTGGAAAGGCTTTGGGGAGTCAGGAGGTGAGTTACTCGCCGCAGAATACCCAGCCTCTGACCTGCTCTCGTAGCCACAGTATTTATATGGCTGGTCCAGTTAAGTTTCTGGTCAATGGTGACCCCCAGGATGTTGATGGTGGGGGATTTGGCGATGGTAATGCCATTGAATGTCATGATGTGGAGATGCCGGTGATGGACTGGGGTTGACAATTGTAAACAATTTTACAACACCAAGTTATAGTCCAGCAATTTTATTTTAAATTCACAAGCTTTCGGAGGCTACCTCCTTCCTCAGGTGAACGATGTGCAATGGGCCCCGCGGCGGAGGTGGAGGGCAGTGGCCCCACGGCGGAGGGTGGGGTTTGCCGTGGTCCCCCGGCGGAGGTGGAGGGCCGTGGCCCCACGGCGGAGGGCACCTGGGGAATGGACTGAGCCCCACAGAGCAGGACACCAGAGGTCGGCTGTGGAGAGAGTTCGGAGTTGTTGAGGGGACTGGAAGAGTTTGAGATGAAGACTGAGTTTTCTGATCGGGAGGTGGGTGGGGGAATCTCCTCATAGCAAACCATCTCCAACAAGAGAGAGTCTCACCACCTCCCCTTGACATTCAACGGCATTACCATCGCCGAATCCCCCACCATCAACATCCTGGGGGTCACCATTGACCAGAAACTTAACTGGACCAGCCATATAAATACTGTGGCTACAAGAGCAGGTCAGAGGCTGGGTATTCTGCAGCGAGTGACTCACCTCCTGACTCCCCAAAGCCTTTCCACCATCTACAAGGCACAAGTCAGGAGTGTGATGGAATACTCTCCACTTGCCTGGATGAGTGCAGCTCCAACAACACTCAAGAAGCTCGACACCATCCAGGACAAAGCAGCCCGCTTGATTGGCACCCCATCCACCACCCTAAACATTCACTCCCTTCACCACCGGCGCACTGTGGCTGCAGTGTGTACCATCCACAGGATGCACTGCAGCAACTCGCCAAGGCTTCTTCGACAGCACCTCCCAAACCCGCGACCTCTACCACCTAGAAGGACAAGGGCAGCAGGCACATGGGAACAACACCCACCTGCACGTTCCCCTCCAAGTCACACACCATCCCGACTTGGAAATATATCGGCCGTTCCTTCATCGTCGCTGGGTCAAAATCCTGGAACTCCCTTCCTAACAGCACTGTGGGAGAACCGTCACCACACGGACTGCAGTGGTTCAAGAAGGCGGCTCACCACCACCTTCTCAAGGGGCAATTAGGGATGGGCAATAAATGCCGGCCTCGCCAGCGACGCCCGCATCCCATGAACGAATTTTTAAAAAACTACACCATTTACAGGCATTGATACAGTGCTTTTATCAGAGTAAATCGTCCCTAAGGGGCTTCAGAGGAGAGGAAATCAGGCAAAAAATAGACCCCGAGCCACATGAGGAGATATCAGGACAGGGGACCAAAAGCTCGGTCAAAGAGGGAGGTTTTAAGGAGGGTCTTAAAGGAGGAGGGAGAGGGAGAGGATTAGGGAGGGAATTCCAGAGCTAAGGGCCCGGGCGGCTGAAGGCACGGCCGCCAATGGTGGAGCGATGGGAATCGGGGGGATGGACAAGAGGCCGGAATCGGAGGAGGGCAGAGATCTCGGAGGGTTGTAGGGGCTGGGGGAGGTTACAGAGATAGGGAGAGGAGGGGGCCCTGGAGGGATTTGAACAGGAGGATGGAGAATTCTAAAATCGAGGTGTTGGGGGGGGACCGGGAGCCGATGTGGGTCCAGCGAGCACAGGGAGGGAGTGATGGGTCAACGGGACTGGGTGCGAGTTAGGGTACAGTGGGGGCAGGAGAGGGTATTGGATGAGCTGATGGCGATGGAGGGGAGCAAGGCGGGTGGGAGGCCGGGTGAACATTGGTCTGGTTGAGCGTGTGAGGTGACGGACGGAGCTGACGGTGTAGAGACTTTGAGAAACCCTTGACTTCGCCCCGCTGCAGTTATGTGATCACAGAGTTGATGCAGAGCGACCTGCACAAGGTCATTGTGTCTCCCCAGTCCCTCAGCTCCGACCACATCAAGGTCTTTCTGTACCAGATTCTGAGAGGTGAGTGGTCTGCGAGGACTCTGCTCGGGGTCGGGTGGCGGGGAGGAGCTGGACGGTGGGCCTGGGGAGGTGGGGATTGAGGGATTGGGGAGATGGTGGGTCGGTGTGGGATTGGGGAGAAGGTGGGTCGGTGTGGGGATTGAGGGATTGGGGAGAAGGTGGGTCGGTGGGGATTGAGGGATTGGGGAGGTGGGTCGGTGTGGGATTGGGGAGAAGGTGGGTCGGTGTGGGATTGAGGGATTGGGGAGAAGGTGGGTCGGTGTGGGATTGAGGGATTGGGGAGAAGGTGGGTCGGTGTGGGATTGAGGGATTGGGGAGAAGGTGGGTCGGTGTGGGATTGAGGGATTGGGGAGAAGGTGGGTCGGTGGGGATTGAGGGATTGGGGAGAAGGTGGGTCGGTGTGGGATTGAGGGATTGGGGAGACGGTGGGTCGGTGTGGGATTGAGGGATTGGGGAGAAGGTGGTTCAGTGTGGGATTGAGGGATTGGGGAGATGGTGGGTCGGTGTGGGATTGAGGGATTGGGGAGAAGGTGGGTCGGTGGGGATTGAGGGATTGGGGAGAAGGTGGGTCGGTGGGGATTGAGGGATTGGGGAGACGGTGGGTCAGTGGGGATTGAGGGATTGGGGAGACGGTGGGTCGGTGGGGATTGAGGGATTGGGGAGAAGGTGGGTCGGTGTGGGATTGAGGGATTGGGGAGAAGGTGGGTCGGTGTGGGATTGAGGGACTGGGGAGAAGGTGGGTCGGTGTGGGATTGAGGGATTGGGGAGAAGGTGGGTCGGTGGGGATTGAGGGATTGGGGGGAAGGTGGGTCGGTGGGGATTGAGGGATTGGGGAGAAGGTGGGTCGGTGTGGGATTGAGGGATTGGGGAGAAGGTGGGTCGGTGGGGATTGAGGGATTGGGGAGAAGGTGGGTCGGTGTGGGATTGAGGGATTGGGGAGACGGTGGGTCGGTGTGGGATTGAGGGATTGGGGAGAAGGTGGGTCAGTGTGGGATTGAGGGATTGGGGAGATGGTGGGTCGGTGGGGATTGAGGGATTGGGGAGAAGGTGGGTCGGTGTGGGATTGAGGGATTGGGGAGAAGGTGGGTCGGTGTGGGATTGAGGGATTGGGGAGATGGTGGGTCGGTGTGGGATTGAGGGACTGGGGAGAAGGTGGGTCGGTGTGGGATTGAGGGATTGGGGAGAAGGTGGGTCGGTGGGGATTGAGGGATTGGGGGGAAGGTGGGTCGGTGGGGATTGAGGGATTGGGGAGATGGTGGGTCGGTGTGGGATTGAGGGACTGGGGAGAAGGTGGGTCGGTGTGGGATTGAGGGATTGAGGAGAAGGTGGGTCGGTGTGGGATTGAGGGATTGGGGAGAAGGTGGGTCGGTGGGGATTGAGGGATTGGGGAGAAGGTGGGTCGGTGGGGATTGAGGGATTGGGGAGACGGTGGGTCGGTGTGGGATTGAGGGATTGGGGAGAAGCTGGGTCGGTGGGGATTGAGGGATTGGGGAGAAGGTGGGTCGGTGGGGATTGAGGGATTGGGGAGACGGTGGGTCAGTGGGGATTGAGGGATTGGGGAGACGGTGGGTCAGTGGGGATTGAGGGATTGGGGAGAAGGTGGGTCGGTGTGGGATTGAGGGATTGGGGAGAAGGTGGGTCGGTGTGGGTTTGGGGAGAAGGTGGGTCAGTGTGGGATTGAGGGATTGGGGAGAAGGTGGGTCGGTGTGGGATTGAGGGATTGGGGAGAAGGTGGGTAGGTGTGGGATTGAGGGATTGGGGAGAAGGTGGGTCGGTGTGGGATTGAGGGATTGGGGAGAAGGTGGGTCGGTGTGGGATTGAGGGATTAGGGAGAAGGTGGGTCGGTGTGGGATTGAGGGATATGGTAACGTCACATGGGTTCATGAGGTCCAATTGTATTTTACCGATTCTAACTCTTCCTGTTTCCGGCCCCAGGTCTGAAATATTTGCATTCTGCTGGGATTTTACATCGAGACATCAAACCAGGAAACTTACTGGTCAACAGTAACTGTGTCCTGAAGGTGGGTCTCTGGGTTCAGATCGAGTGTAAAGCTCCCTCCACACTGACCCATCAAACACTCCCAGGGCAGGTACAGGGTTAGATACAGAGTAAAGCTCCCTCTACACTGTCCCATCAAACACTCCCAGGGCAGGTACAGGGTTAGATACAGAGTAAAGCTCCCTCTACACTGTCCCATCAAACACTCCCAGGGAAGGTACAGGGTTAGATACAGAGTAAAGCTCCCTCTACACTGTCCCATCAAACACTCCCAGGGAAGGTACAGGGTTAGATACAGAGTAAAGCTCCCTCTACACTGTCCCATCAAACACTCCCAGGGTCAGGTACAGGGTTAGATACAGAGTAAAGCTCCCTCTACACTGTCCCATCAAACACTCCCAGGGCAGGTACAGGGTTAGATACAGAGTAAAGCTCCCTCTACACTGTCCCATCAAACACTCCCAGGGTCAGGTACAGGGTTAGATACAGAGTAAAGCTCCCTCTACACTGTCCCATCAAACACTCCCAGGGTCAGGTACAGGGTTAGATACAGAGTAAAGCTCCCTCTACACTGTCCCATCAAACACTCCCAGGGTCAGGTACAGGGTTAGATACAGAGTAAAGCTCCCTCTACACTGTCCCATCAAACACTCCCAGGGTCAGGTACAGGGTTAGATACAGAGTAAAGCTCCCTCTACACTGTCCCATCAAACACTCCCAGGGTCAGGTACAGGGTTAGATACAGAGTAAAGCTCCCTCTACACTGTCCCATCAAACACTCCCAGGGTCAGGTACAGGGTTAGATACAGAGTAAAGCTCCCTCCACACTGACCCATCAAACACTCCCAGGGCAGGTACAGGGTTAGATACAGAGTAAAGCTCCCTCTACACTGTCCCATCAAACACTCCCAGGGCAGGTACAGGGTTAGATACAGAGTAAAGCTCCCTCTACACTGTCCCATCAAACACTCCCAGGGAAGGTACAGGGTTAGATACAGAGTAAAGCTCCCTCTACACTGTCCCATCAAACACTCCCAGGGAAGGTACAGGGTTAGATACAGAGTAAAGCTCCCTCTACACTGTCCCATCAAACACTCCCAGGGTCAGGTACAGGGTTAGATACAGAGTAAAGCTCCCTCTACACTGTCCCATCAAACACTCCCAGGGCAGGTACAGGGTTAGATACAGAGTAAAGCTCCCTCTACACTGTCCCATCAAACACTCCCAGGGTCAGGTACAGGGTTAGATACAGAGTAAAGCTCCCTCTACACTGTCCCATCAAACACTCCCAGGGTCAGGTACAGGGTTAGATACAGAGTAAAGCTCCCTCTACACTGTCCCATCAAACACTCCCAGGGTCAGGTACAGGGTTAGATACAGAGTAAAGCTCCCTCTACACTGTCCCATCAAACACTCCCAGGGTCAGGTACAGGGTTAGATACAGAGTAAAGCTCCCTCTACACTGTCCCATCAAACACTCCCAGGGTCAGGTACAGGGTTAGATACAGAGTAAAGCTCCCTCTACACTGTCCCATCAAACACTCCCAGGGTCAGGTACAGGGTTAGATACAGAGTAAAGCTCCCTCTACACTGTCCCATCAAACACTCCCAGGGTCAGGTCCAGGGTTAGATACAGAGTAAAGCTCCCTCTACACTGTCCCGTCAAACACTCCCAGGGCAGGTACAGGGTTAGATACAGAGTAAAGCTCCCTCTACACTGTCCCGTCAAACACTCCCAGGGTCAGGTACAGGGTTAGATACAGAGTAAAGCTCCCTCTACACTGTCCCATCAAACACTCCCAGGGCAGGTACAGGGTTAGATACAGAGTAAAGCTCCCTCTACACTGTCCCGTCAAACACTCCCAGGGCAGGTACAGGGTTAGATACAGAGTAAAGCTCCCTCTACACTGTCCCATCAAACACTCCCAGGGCAGGTACAGGGTTAGATACAGAGTAAAGCTCCCTCTACACTGTCCCATCAAACACTCCCAGGGCAGGTACAGGGTTAGATACAGAGTAAAGCTCCCTCTACACTGTCCCATCAAACACTCCCTGGGTCAGGTACAGGGTTAGATACAGAGTAAAGCTCCCTCTACACTGTCCCATCAAACACTCCCAGGGCAGGTACAGGGTTAGATACAGAGTAAAGCTCCCTCTACACTGTCCCGTCAAACACTCCCAGGGCAGGTACAGGGTTAGATACAGAGTAAAGCTCCCTCTACACTGTCCCGTCAAACACTCCCAGGGTCAGGTACAGGGTTAGATACAGAGTAAAGCTCCCTCTACACTGTCCCATCAAACACTCCCAGGGTCAGGTACAGGGTTAGATACAGAGTAAAGCTCCCTCTACACTGTCCCATCAAACACTCCCAGGGTCAGGTACAGGGTTAGATACAGAGTAAAGCTCCCTCTACACTGTCCCATCAAACACTCCCAGGGTCAGGTACAGGGTTAGATACAGAGTAAAGCTCCCTCTACACTGTCCCATCAAACACTCCCAGGGTCAGGTACAGGGTTAGATACAGAGTAAAGCTCCCTCTACACTGTCCCATCAAACACTCCCAGGGTCAGGTACAGGGTTAGATACAGAGTAAAGCTCCCTCTACACTGTCCCGTCAAACACTCCCAGGGCAGGTACTGTGTTAGATACAGAGTAAAGCTCCCTCTACACTGTCCCATCAAACACTCCCCGGGCAGGTACAGGGTTAGATACAGAGTAAAGCTCCCTCTACACTGTCCCGTCAAACACTCCCAGGGTCAGGTACAGGGTTAGATACAGAGTAAAGCTCCCTCTACACTGTCCCGTCAAACACTCCCAGGGCAGGTACAGGGTTAGATACAGAGTAAAGCTCCCTCTACACTGTCCCGTCAAACACTCCCAGGGTCAGGTACAGGGTTAGATACAGACTAAAGCTCCCTCTACACTGTCCCATCAAACACTCCCAGGGCAGGTACAGGGTTAGATACAGAGTAAAGCTCCCTCCACACTGTCCCATCAAACACTCCCAGGGTCAGGTACAGGGTTAGATACAGAGTAAAGCTCCCTCTACACTGTCCCGTCAAACACTCCCAGGGTCAGGTACAGGGTTAGATACAGAGTAAAGCTCCCTCTGCACTGTCCCATCAAACACTCCCAGGGGTCAGGTACAGGGTTAGATACAGAGTAAAGCTCCCTCTACACTGTCCCATCAAACACTCCCAGGGTCAGGTACAGGGTTAGATACAGAGTAAAGCTCCCTCTACACTGTCCCATCAAACACTCCCAGGGACAGGGTTAGATACAGAGTAAAGCTCCCTCTACACTGTCCCATCAAACACTCCCAGGGTCAGGTACAGGGTTAGATACAGAGTAAAGCTCCCTCTACACTGTCCCATCAAACACTCCCAGGGTCAGGTACAGGGTTAGATACAGAGTAAAGCTCCCTCTACACTGTCCCATCAAACACTCCCAGGGTCAGGTACAGGGTTAGATACAGAGTAAAGCTCCCTCTACACTGTCCCATCAAACACTCCCAGGGTCAGGTACAGGGTTAGATACAGAGTAAAGCTCCCTCCACACTGTCCCATCAAACACTCCCAGGGTCAGGTACAGGGTTAGATACAGAGTAAAGCTCCCTCTGTCTGAACTTGCCTGCTCCCCTCAGATCTGTGACTTTGGCCTGGCGAGGTTGGAGGAGGCAGACGAGACCCGCCACATGACGCAGGAGGTGGTGACGCAGTATTACAGGGCGCCCGAGATCCTGATGGGCAGCGCCCACTACAACAACTCCATTGACATCTGGTCCGTGGGCTGCATCTTTGCCGAACTTTTGGGTCGGAGAATTCTGTTCCAGGCCCAGAGTCCAATTCAGCAGGTGAGGGGGCCCGGAATCTGAGGGTGGGGTGGGGGTCATCGCTGGGCTGACTGTGGGACCCCCCCCCGGGGCGGGAGCGAGGGGGAGCGTCGGTCGGATGGGAATCTGGAGGGGGTCATCGCTGGGCTGACTGTGGTTCCCCCCCCCCGAGGGGGTGAGGGGGCGCTTTTGGCAGGAGTTGTGGGGGGGGCAATGGTTTGGGGATGTCTGACCCCGAATCTCTCTCTTTGTTGCCCCCCCCCCACCGACCGATTGCTCCAGTTGGACCTGATCACCGATTTGCTCGGGACGCCCGCCCTGATGGA
>NW_027139828.1:7500-87500 GCF_035084215.1 Heptranchias perlo
CCAAGGAGCCCGAGTGAAATTGAAGTCAATGGGAATCAGGGGGAAAATTCTCCAGTGGCTGAAGTCATACCGAGCACAAAGGAAGATGGTAGTGGTTGTTGGAGGCCAATCATCTCAGCCCCAGGGCATTGCTGCAGGAGTTCCTCAGGGCAGTGTCCTCGGCCCAACCATCTTCAGCTGCTTCATCAATGACCTTCCCTCCATCATAAGGTCAGAAATGGGGATGTTCGCTGATGACTGCACAGTGTTCAGTTCCATTCGCAACCCCTCAGATAATGAAGCAGTCCGAGCCCGCATGCAGCAAGACCTGGACAACATCCAGGCTTGGGCTTATAAGTGGCAAGTAACATTCGCGCCAGATAAGTGCCAGGCAATGACCATCTCCAACAAGAGAGAGTCCAACTACCTGCCTCTGACATTCAACGGCATTACCGTCGCCGAATCCCCCACCATCAACATCCTGGGGGTCACCATTGACCAGAAACTTAACTGGACCAGCCATATAAATACTGTGGCTACGAGAGCAGGTCAGAGGCTGGGTATTCTGCAGCGAGTGACTCACCTCCTGACTCCCCAAAGCCTTTCCACCATCTACAAGGCACAAGTCAGGAGTGTGATGGAATACTCTCCACTTGCCTGGATGAGTGCAGCTCCAACAACACTCAAGAAGCTCGACACCATCCAAGATAAAGCAGCCCGCTTGATTGGCACCCCATCCACCACCCTAAACATTCACTCCCTTCACCACCGGCGCACTGTGGCTGCAGTGTGGACCATCCACAGGATGCACCGCCAAGGCTTCTTCGACAGCACCTCCCAAACCCGCGACCTCTACCACCTGGAAGGACAAGGGCAGCAGGCACATGGGGACAACACCACCTGCACGTTCCCCTCCAAATCACACACCATCCCGACTTGGAAATATATCGGCCGTTCCTTCATCGTCGCTGGGTCAAAATCCTGGAACTCCCTTCCTAACAGCACTGTGGGAGAACCGTCACCACACGGACTGCAGCGGTTCAAGAAGGCGGCTCACCACCACCTTCTCAAGGGCAATTAGGGATGGGCAATAAATGCCGGCCTTGCCAGCGACGCCCACATCCCGTGAACAAATAAAAAAAATGAAAGAGGCTCGAGGGGCTGAATGGCCTCCTGCTCCAATAGTAACAGGCTCGGCGGGCTGAATGGCCTCCTCCTGTTCCGAGAGTAACAGGCTTGAGGGGCTGAATGGGCCTCCTCCTGTTCCTATAGTAACAGGCTCGAGGGGCTGAATGGGCCTCCTCCTGTTCCTATAGTAACAGGCTCGAGGGGCTGAATGGGCCTCCTCCTGTTCCTGTGCAACAGGCTCGAGGGGCTGAATGGCCTCCTCCTGTTCCTTTAGCAACAGGCTCAAGGGGCTGAATGTCCTCTTCCTGTTCCTGTAGTAACAGGCTCGATGGGCTGAATGGGCCTCCTCCTGTTCCCATAGTAACAGGCTCGAGGGGCTGAATGGGCCTCCTCCTGTTCCCATAGTAAGAGGCTCGAGGGGCTGAATGGGCCTCCTCCTGTTCCTTTAGTAACAAGCTCAAGGGGCTGAATGTCCTCTTCCTGTTCCTGTAGTAACAGGCTCGAGGGGCTGAATGGGCCTCCTCCTGTTCCTATCGTAACAGACTCGAGGGGCGAAATGGCCTCCTCCTGTTCCAATTGTAACAGGCTCGAGGGGCTGAATGACCTCCTCCTGTTTCTATAGTAACAGGCTCGAGGGGCTGAATGACCTCCTCCTGTTTCTATAGTAACAGGCTCGAGGGGCTGAATGGGCCTCCTCCTGTTCCTATAGTTACAGACTCGAGGGGCTGAATGGCCGCCTCCTGTTCCTATAGTAACAGGCTCGAGCGGTTGAATGGCCTCCCTCTGTTCCTGTGCAACAGGCTCGAGGGACTGATTGGCCTCCTCCTGTTCCGATAGTAACAGGCTCGAGGGGATGAATGGCCTCCTCCTGTTCCTATAGTAACAGGCTCGAGCGGTTGAATGGCCTCCCTCTGTTCCTGTGCAACAGGCTCGAGGGACTGAATGGCCTCCTCCTGTTCCGATAGTAACAGGCTCGAGGGGCTGAATGGCCTCCTCCTGTTCCAATAGTAACAGGCTCGAGGGGCTGAATGGGCATCCTCCTGTTCCAATAGTAACAGGCTCGAGGGGCTTAATGGCCTCCTCCTGTTCCGATAGTAACAGGCTCGAGGGGCTGAATGGCCTCCTCCTGTTCCAATAGTAACAGGCTCGAGGGGTTGAATGGCCTCCCTCTGTTCCTGTGCAACAGGCTCGAGGGGCTTAATGGCCTCCTCCTGTTCCGATAGTAACAGGCTCGAGGGGCTGAATGGCCTCCTCCTGTTCCAATAGTAACAGGCTCGAGGGGCTGAATGGCCTCCCTCTGTTCCTCTGCAACAGGCTCGAGGGACTGAATGGCCTCCTCCTGTTCCGATAGTAACAGGCTCGAGGGGCTGAATGGCCTCCTCCTGTTCCAATAGTAACAGGCTCGAGGGGCTGAATGGGCATCCTCCTGTTCCAATAGTAACAGGCTCGAGGGGCTTAATGGCCTCCTCCTGTTCCGATAGTAACAGGCTCGAGGGGCTGAATGGCCTCCTCCTGTTCCAATAGTAACAGGCTCGAGGGGTTGAATGGCCTCCCTCTGTTCCTGTGCAACAGGCTCGAGGGGCTTAATGGCCTCCTCCTGTTCCGATAGTAACAGGCTCGAGGGGCTGAATGGCCTCCTCCTGTTCCAATAGTAACAGGCTCGAGGGGCTGAATGGGCCTCCTCCTGTTCCTATAGTAACAGGCTCGAGGGGCTGAATGGGCCTCCTCCTGTTCCTATAGTAACAGGCTCGAGGGACTGAATGGCCTCCTCCTGTTCCGATAGTAACAGGCTCGAGGGGCTGAATGGCCTCCTCCTGTTCCGATAGTAACAGGCTCGAGGGGCTGAATGGGCCTCCTCCTGTTCCTATCGTAAAAATCTTGAGGGGCTGAATGGGCCTCCTCCTGTTCCTATAGTAACAGGCTCGAGGGACTGAATGGCCTCCTCCTGTTCCGATAGTTACAGACTCGAGGGGCTGAATGGCCTCCTCCTGTTCCTATAGTAAAAATCTCGAGGGGCTGAATGGACCTCCTCCTGTTTCTATAGTAACAGATTCGAGGGGCTGAATGGCCTCCTCCTGTTCCTTTAGAAAAAATCTCGAGGGGCTGAATGGACCTCCTCCTGTTTCTATAGTAACAGGCTCGAGGGACTGAATGGCCTCCTCCTGTTCCGATAGTTACAGACTCGAGGGGCTGAATGGCCTCCTCCTGTTCCTATAGTAAAAATCTCGAGGGGCTGAATGGACCTCCTCCTGTTTCTATAGTAACAGATTCGAGGGGCTGAATGGCCTCCTCCTGTTCCTTTAGAAAAAATCTCGAGGGGCTGAATGGACCTCCTCCTGTTTCTATAGTAACAGACTCGAGGGGCTGAATGGCCTCCTCCTGTTCCTATAGTCACAGGCTCGAGGTGCTGAATGGGCCTCCTCCTGTTCCTATAGTAACAGGCTCGAGGGGCTGAATGGGCCTCCACCTGTTCCTATAGTAACAGGCCCGAGTGGCTGAATGGGCCTCCACCTGTTCCTATAGTAACAGGCTCGAGGGGCTGAATGGCCTCCTCCTGTTCCTATCGTAACAGGCTCGAGGGACTGAATGGGCCTCCTCCTGTTCCGACAGTAACAGGCTTGAGGGGCTGAATGGCCTTCCTCCTGTTCCGATAGTAACAGGCTTGAGGGGCTGAATGGGCCTCCTCCTGTTCCTATAGTAACAGGCTCAAGGGGCTGAATGGGCCTCCTCCTGTTCCTATGGTAACAGGCTCGAGGGGCTGAATGGGCCTCCTCCTGTTCCTACAGTAACAGGCTCGAGGGGCTGAATGGGCCTCCTCCGGTTCCTATAGTAACAGACTCGAGGGGCTGAATGGGCCTCCTCCTGTTCCTATAGCAACAGGCTCGAGGGGCTGAATGGATAATCCTGTTCCTATAGTAACAGGCTCGAGGGGCTGAATGGGCCTCCTCCTGTTCCTATAGTAACAGGCTCGAGGGGCTGAATGGGCCTCCTCCGGTTCCTATAGTAACAGGCTCGAGGGGCTGAATGGGCCTCCTCCTGTTCCTATAGTAACAGGCTCGAGGGGCTGAATGGGCCTCCTCCGGTTCCTATAGTAACAGGCTCGAGGGGCTGAATGGGCCTCCTCCTGTTCCTATAGCAACAGGCTCGAGGGGCTGAATGGATAATCCTGTTCCTATAGTAACAGGCTCGAGGGGCTGAATGGGCCTCCTCCTGTTCCTATAGTAACAGGCTCGAGGGGCTGAATGGCCTACTCCTGTTCCTATAGTAACAGGCTCGAGGGGCTGAATGGCCTCCTCCTGTTCCGATAGTAACAGGCTCGAGGGGCTGAATGGGCCTCCTCCTGTTCCTATAGTAACAGACTCGAGGGGCTGAATGGGCCTCCTCCTGTTCCTATAGTAACAGGCTCGAGGGGCTGAATGGGCCTCCTCCTGTTCCTATGGTAACAGGCTCGAGGGGCTGAATGGGCCTCCTCCTGTTCCTGTGCAACAGGCTCGAGGGGCTGAATGGCCTCCTCCTGTTCCTGTGCAACAGGCTCGAAGGGCTGAATGGCCTCCTCCTGTTCCTATGGTAACAGGCTCGAGTGGGGGGAATGGGCCTCCTCCTGTTCATATAGCAACAGGCTCGAGGGGCTGAATGGGCCTCCTCCTGTTCCGATAGTAACAGGCTCGAGGGGCTGAATGGGCCTCCTCCTGTTCCTATAGCAACAGGCTCGAGGGGCTGAATGGGCCTCCTCCTGTTCCGGAAGTAACAGGCTCGAGGGGCTGAATGGCCTCCTCCTGTTCCGATAGTAACAGGCTCGAGGGGCTGAATGGCCTCCTCCTGTTCCTATATTAACAGGCTCAAGGGGCTGAATGGGCCTCCTCCTGTTCTTGTGTAACAGGCTCAAGGGGCTGAATGGGCCTCCTTCTGTTCCTGTGTAACAGGCTCGAGGGGCTGAATGGCCTCCTCCTGTTCCTATCGTAACAGGCTCGAGGGGCTGAATGGGCCTCCTCCTGTTCCTATAGTAACAGGCTCGAGGGGCTGAATGGCCTCCTCCTGTTCCTATCGTAACAGGCTCGAGGGGCTGAATGGGCCTCCTCCTGTTCCTATAGTAACAGGCTCGAGGGGCTGAATGGCCTCCTCCTTTTCCTATCGTAACAGGCTCGAGGGACTGAATGGGCCTCCTCCTGTTCCGATAGTAACAGGCTTGAGGGGCTGAATGGCTTTCCTCCTGTTCCGATAGTAACAGGCTTGAGGGGCTGAATGGGCCTCCTCCTGTTCCTATAGTAACAGGCTCAAGGGGCTGAATGGGCCTCCTCCTGTTCCTATAGTAACAGGCTCGAGGGGCTGAATGGGCCTCCTCCTGTTCCTATAGTAACAGGCTCGAGGGGCTGAATGGGCCTCCTCCGGTTCCTATAGTAACAGGCTCGAGGGGCTGAATGGGCCTCCTCCTGTTCCTATAGTAACAGGCTCGAGGGGCTGAATGGCCTCCTCCTGTTCCTATAGTAACAGGCTCGAGGGGCTGAATGGGCCTCCTCCTGTTCCTATAGTAACAGGCTCGAGGGGCTGAATGGGCCTCCTCCTGTTCCTACAGTAACAGGCTCGAGGGGCTGAATGGGCCTCCTCCTGTTCCTATAGTAACAGGCTCGAGGGGCTGAATGGGCCTCCTCCTGTTCCTACAGTAACAGGCTCGAGGGGCTGAATGGGCCTCCTCCTGTGCCTGTCGCAACAGGCTCGAGGGGCTGAACGGCCTCCTCCTGTTCCTGTGTTACAGGCGCGAGGGGCTGAATGGGCCTCCTCCTGTACCGACTGTAACATGTTCGAGGGGCTGAATGGCCTCCTTCTGTTACTTTGTAACAGGCTCGAGGGGCTGAATGGGCCTCCTCCTGTTCCTGTGCAACAGGCTCGAGGGGCTGAATGGCCTCCTCCTGTTCCTGTGTAACAGGCTCGAGGGGCTGAATGGGCCTCCTCCTGTTCCTATAGTAACAGGCTCGAGGGGCTGAATGGGCCTCCTCCTGTTCCTATAGTAACAGGCTCGAGGGGCTGAATGGGCCTCCTCCTGTTCCTATAGTAACAGGCTCGAGGGGCTGAATGGGCCTCCTCCTGTTCCTACAGTAACAGGCTCGAGGGGCTGAATGGGCCTCCTCCTGTTCCTATAGTAACAGGCTCGAGGGGCTGAATGGGCCTCCTCCTGTTCCTACAGTAACAGGCTCGAGGGGCTGAATGGGCCTCCTCCTGTGCCTGTCGCAACAGGCTCGAGGGGCTGAACGGCCTCCTCCTGTTCCTGTGTTACAGGCGCGAGGGGCTGAATGGGCCTCCTCCTGTACCGACTGTAACATGTTCGAGGGGCTGAATGGCCTCCTTCTGTTACTTTGTAACAGGCTCGAGGGGCTGAATGGGCCTCCTCCTGTTCCTGTGCAACAGGCTCGAGGGGCTGAATGGCCTCCTCCTGTTCCTGTGTAACAGGCTCGAGGGGCTGAATGGGCCTCCTCCTGTTCTTATAGCAACAGGTTCGAGGGGCTGAATGGGCCTCCTCCTGTTCCGACAGTAACAGGCTCGAGGGGCTGAATGGGCCTCCTCCTGTTCCTATATTAACAGGCTCAAGGGGCTGAATGGGCCTCCTCCTGTTCCTGTGTAACAGGCTCAAGGGGCTGAATGGGCCTCCTTCTGTTCCTGTGTAACAGGCTCGAGGGGCTGAATGGCCTCCTCCTGTTCCTATCGTAACAGGCTCGAGGGGCTGAATGGGCCTCCTCCTGTTCCTATAGTAACAGGTTCGAGGGGCTGAATGGCCTACTCCTGTTCCTATCGTAACAGGCTCGAGGGGCTGAATGGGCCTCCTCCTGTTCCTATAGTAACAGGCTCGAGGGGCTGAATGGCCTCCTCATTTTCCTATCGTAACAGGCTCGAGGGACTGAATGGGCCTCCTCCTGTTCCGATAGTAACAGGCTTGAGGGGCTGAATGGCCTTCCTCCTGTTCCGATAGTAACAGGCTCGAGGGGCTGAATGGGCCTCCTCCTGTTCCTATATTAACAGGCTCAAGGGGCTGAATGGGCCTCCTCCTGTTCCTGTGTAACAGGCTTGAGGGGCTGAATGGGCCTCCTCCTGTTCCTATAGTAACAGGCTCGAGGGGCTGAATGGGCCTCCTCCTGTTCCTATAGTAACAGGCTCGAGGGGCTGAATGGGCCTCCTCCTGTTCCTGTGTAACAGGCTCGATGGGCTGAATGGGCCTCCTCCTGTTCCCATAGTAACAGGCTCGAGGGGCTGAATGGGCCTCCTCCTGTTCCTATAGTTACAGACTCGAGGGGCTGAATGGCCGCCTCCTGTTCCTATAGTAACAGGCTCGAGCGGTTGAATGGCCTCCCTCTGTTCCTGTGCAACAGGCTCGAGGGACTGATTGGCCTCCTCCTGTTCCGATAGTAACAGGCTCGAGGGGATGAATGGCCTCCTCCTGTTCCTATAGTAACAGGCTCGAGCGGTTGAATGGCCTCCCTCTGTTCCTGTGCAACAGGCTCGAGGGACTGAATGGCCTCCTCCTGTTCCGATAGTAACAGGCTCGAGGGGCTGAATGGCCTCCTCCTGTTCCAATAGTAACAGGCTCGAGGGGCTGAATGGGCATCCTCCTGTTCCAATAGTAACAGGCTCGAGGGGCTTAATGGCCTCCTCCTGTTCCGATAGTAACAGGCTCGAGGGGCTGAATGGCCTCCTCCTGTTCCAATAGTAACAGGCTCGAGGGGTTGAATGGCCTCCCTCTGTTCCTGTGCAACAGGCTCGAGGGGCTTAATGGCCTCCTCCTGTTCCGATAGTAACAGGCTCGAGGGGCTGAATGGCCTCCTCCTGTTCCAATAGTAACAGGCTCGAGGGGCTGAATGGCCTCCCTCTGTTCCTCTGCAACAGGCTCGAGGGACTGAATGGCCTCCTCCTGTTCCGATAGTAACAGGCTCGAGGGGCTGAATGGCCTCCTCCTGTTCCAATAGTAACAGGCTCGAGGGGCTGAATGGGCATCCTCCTGTTCCAATAGTAACAGGCTCGAGGGGCTTAATGGCCTCCTCCTGTTCCGATAGTAACAGGCTCGAGGGGCTGAATGGCCTCCTCCTGTTCCAATAGTAACAGGCTCGAGGGGTTGAATGGCCTCCCTCTGTTCCTGTGCAACAGGCTCGAGGGGCTTAATGGCCTCCTCCTGTTCCGATAGTAACAGGCTCGAGGGGCTGAATGGCCTCCTCCTGTTCCAATAGTAACAGGCTCGAGGGGCTGAATGGGCCTCCTCCTGTTCCTATAGTAACAGGCTCGAGGGGCTGAATGGGCCTCCTCCTGTTCCTATAGTAACAGGCTCGAGGGACTGAATGGCCTCCTCCTGTTCCGATAGTAACAGGCTCGAGGGGCTGAATGGCCTCCTCCTGTTCCGATAGTAACAGGCTCGAGGGGCTGAATGGGCCTCCTCCTGTTCCTATCGTAAAAATCTTGAGGGGCTGAATGGGCCTCCTCCTGTTCCTATAGTAACAGGCTCGAGGGACTGAATGGCCTCCTCCTGTTCCGATAGTTACAGACTCGAGGGGCTGAATGGCCTCCTCCTGTTCCTATAGTAAAAATCTCGAGGGGCTGAATGGACCTCCTCCTGTTTCTATAGTAACAGATTCGAGGGGCTGAATGGCCTCCTCCTGTTACTTTAGAAAAAATCTCGAGGGGCTGAATGGACCTCCTCCTGTTTCTATAGTAACAGGCTCGAGGGACTGAATGGCCTCCTCCTGTTCCGATAGTTACAGACTCGAGGGGCTGAATGGCCTCCTCCTGTTCCTATAGTAAAAATCTCGAGGGGCTGAATGGACCTCCTCCTGTTTCTATAGTAACAGATTCGAGGGGCTGAATGGCCTCCTCCTGTTCCTTTAGAAAAAATCTCGAGGGGCTGAATGGACCTCCTCCTGTTTCTATAGTAACAGACTCGAGGGGCTGAATGGCCTCCTCCTGTTCCTATAGTCACAGGCTCGAGGTGCTGAATGGGCCTCCTCCTGTTCCTATAGTAACAGGCTCGAGGGGCTGAATGGGCCTCCACCTGTTCCTATAGTAACAGGCCCGAGTGGCTGAATGGGCCTCCACCTGTTCCTATAGTAACAGGCTCGAGGGGCTGAATGGCCTCCTCCTGTTCCTATCGTAACAGGCTCGAGGGACTGAATGGGCCTCCTCCTGTTCCGACAGTAACAGGCTTGAGGGGCTGAATGGCCTTCCTCCTGTTCCGATAGTAACAGGCTTGAGGGGCTGAATGGGCCTCCTCCTGTTCCTATAGTAACAGGCTCAAGGGGCTGATTGGGCCTCCTCCTGTTCCTATGGTAACAGGCTCGAGGGGCTGAATGGGCCTCCTCCTGTTCCTATAGTAACAGACTCGAGGGGCTGAATGGGCCTCCTCCTGTTCCTATAGCAACAGGCTCGAGGGGCTGAATGGATAATCCTGTTCCTATAGTAACAGGCTCGAGGGGCTGAATGGGCCTCCTCCTGTTCCTATAGTAACAGGCTCGAGGGGCTGAATGGGCCTCCTCCGGTTCCTATAGTAACAGGCTCGAGGGGCTGAATGGGCCTCCTCCTGTTCCTATAGTAACAGGCTCGAGGGGCTGAATGGGCCTCCTCCGGTTCCTATAGTAACAGGCTCGAGGGGCTGAATGGGCCTCCTCCTGTTCCTATAGCAACAGGCTCGAGGGGCTGAATGGATAATCCTGTTCCTATAGTAACAGGCTCGAGGGGCTGAATTGGCCTCCTCCTGTTCCTATAGTAACAGGCTCGAGGGGCTGAATGGCCTACTCCTGTTCCTATAGTAACAGGCTCGAGGGGCTGAATGGCCTCCTCCTGTTCCGATAGTAACAGGCTCGAGGGGCTGAATGGGCCTCCTCCTGTTCCTATAGTAACAGACTCGAGGGGCTGAATGGGCCTCCTCCTGTTCCTATAGTAACAGGCTCGAGGGGCTGAATGGGCCTCCTCCTGTTCCTATGGTAACAGGCTCGAGGGGCTGAATGGGCCTCCTCCTGTTCCTGTGCAACAGGCTCGAGGGGCTGAATGGCCTCCTCCTGTTCCTGTGCAACAGGCTCGAAGGGCTGAATGGCCTCCTCCTGTTCCTATGGTAACAGGCTCGAGTGGGGGGAATGGGCCTCCTCCTGTTCATATAGCAACAGGCTCGAGGGGCTGAATGGGCCTCCTCCTGTTCCGATAGTAACAGGCTCGAGGGGCTGAATGGGCCTCCTCCTGTTCCTATAGCAACAGGCTCGAGGGGCTGAATGGGCCTCCTCCTGTTCCGGAAGTAACAGGCTCGAGGGGCTGAATGGCCTCCTCCTGTTCCGATAGTAACAGGCTCGAGGGGCTGAATGGCCTCCTCCTGTTCCTATATTAACAGGCTCAAGGGGCTGAATGGGCCTCCTCCTGTTCTTGTGTAACAGGCTCAAGGGGCTGAATGGGCCTCCTTCTGTTCCTGTGTAACAGGCTCGAGGGGCTGAATGGCCTCCTCCTGTTCCTATCGTAACAGGCTCGAGGGGCTGAATGGGCCTCCTCCTGTTCCTATAGTAACAGGCTCGAGGGGCTGAATGGCCTCCTTCTGTTCCTATCGTAACAGGCTCGAGGGGCTGAATGGGCCTCCTCCTGTTCCTATAGTAACAGGCTCGAGGGGCTGAATGGCCTCCTCCTTTTCCTATCGTAACAGGCTCGAGGGACTGAATGGGCCTCCTCCTGTTCCGATAGTAACAGGCTTGAGGGGCTGAATGGCTTTCCTCCTGTTCCGATAGTAACAGGCTTGAGGGGCTGAATGGGCCTCCTCCTGTTCCTATAGTAACAGGCTCAAGGGGCTGAATGGGCCTCCTCCTGTTCCTGTAGTAACAGGCTCGAGGGGCTGAATGGGCCTCCTCCTGTTCCTATAGTAACAGGCTCGAGGGGCTGAATGGGCCTCCTCCGGTTCCTATAGTAACAGGCTCGAGGGGCTGAATGGGCCTCCTCCTGTTCCTATAGTAACAGGCTCGAGGGGCTGAATGGCCTCCTCCTGTTCCTACAGTAACAGGCTCGAGGGGCTGAATGGGCCTCCTCCTGTTCCTATAGTAACAGGCTCGAGGGGCTGAATGGGCCTCCTCCTGTTCCTACAGTAACAGGCTCGAGGGGCTGAATGGGCCTCCTCCTGTGCCTGTCGCAACAGGCTCGAGGGGCTGAACGGCCTCCTCCTGTTCCTGTGTTACAGGCGCGAGGGGCTGAATGGGCCTCCTCCTGTACAGACTGTAACATGTTCGAGGGGCTGAATGGCCTCCTTCTGTTACTTTGTAACAGGCTCGAGGGGCTGAATGGGCCTCCTCCTGTTCCTGTGCAACAGGCTCGAGGGGCTGAATGGCCTCCTCCTGTTCCTGTGTAACAGGCTCGAGGGGCTGAATGGGCCTCCTCCTGTTCCTATAGCAACAGGTTCGAGGGGCTGAATGGGCCTCCTCCTGTTCCTATAGTAACAGGCTCGAGGGGCTGAATGGGCCTCCTCCTGTTCCTATAGTAACAGGCTCGAGGGGCTGAATGGGCCTCCTCCTGTTCCTACAGTAACAGGCTCGAGGGGCTGAATGGGCCTCCTCCTGTTCCTATAGTAACAGGCTCGAGGGGCTGAATGGGCCTCCTCCTGTTCCTACAGTAACAGGCTCGAGGGGCTGAATGGGCCTCCTCCTGTGCCTGTCGCAACAGGCTCGAGGGGCTGAACGGCCTCCTCCTGTTCCTGTGTTACAGGCGCGAGGGGCTGAATGGGCCTCCTCCTGTACCGACTGTAACATGTTCGAGGGGCTGAATGGCCTCCTTCTGTTACTTTGTAACAGGCTCGAGGGGCTGAATGGGCCTCCTCCTGTTCCTGTGCAACAGGCTCGAGGGGCTGAATGGCCTCCTCCTGTTCCTGTGTAACAGGCTCGAGGGGCTGAATGGGCCTCCTCCTGTTCTTATAGCAACAGGTTCGAGGGGCTGAATGGGCCTCCTCCTGTTCCGACAGTAACAGGCTCGAGGGGCTGAATGGGCCTCCTCCTGTTCCTATATTAACAGGCTCAAGGGGCTGAATGGGCCTCCTCCTGTTCCTGTGTAACAGGCTCAAGGGGCTGAATGGGCCTCCTTCTGTTCCTGTGTAACAGGCTCGAGGGGCTGAATGGCCTCCTCCTGTTCCTATCGTAACAGGCTCGAGGGGCTGAATGGGCCTCCTCCTGTTCCTATAGTAACAGGTTCGAGGGGCTGAATGGCCTACTCCTGTTCCTATCGTAACAGGCTCGAGGGGCTGAATGGGCCTCCTCCTGTTCCTATAGTAACAGGCTCGAGGGGCTGAATGGCCTCCTCCTTTTCCTATCGTAACAGGCTCGAGGGACTGAATGGGCCTCCTCCTGTTCCGATAGTAACAGGCTTGAGGGGCTGAATGGCCTTCCTCCTGTTCCGATAGTAACAGGCTCGAGGGGCTGAATGGGCCTCCTCCTGTTCCTATATTAACAGGCTCAAGGGGCTGAATGGGCCTCCTCCTGTTCCTGTGTAACAGGCTCAAGGGGCTGAATGGGCCTCCTTCTGTTCCTGTGTAACAGGCTCGAGGGGCTGAATGGCCTCCTCCTGTTCCTATCGTAACAGGCTCGAGGGGCTGAATGGGCCTCCTCCTGTTCCTATAGTAACAGGCTCGAGGGGCTGAATGGCCTCCTCCTGTTCCTATCGTAACAGGCTCGAGGGGCTGAATGGGCCTCCTCCTGTTCCTATAGTAACAGGCTCGAGGGGCTGAATGGCCTCCTCCTTTTCCTATCGTAACAGGCTCGAGGGACTGAATGGGCCTCCTCCTGTTCCGATAGTAACAGGCTTGAGGGGCTGAATGGCCTTCCTCCTGTTCCGATAGTAACAGGCTTGAGGGGCTGAATGGCCTTCCTCCTGTTCCGATAGTAACAGGCTTGAGGGGCTGAATGGCCTTCCTCCTGTTCCGATAGTAACAGGCTCGAGGCGCTGAATGGCCTCCTCCTTTTCCTATCGTAACAGGCTCGAGGGACTGAATGGGCCTCATCCTGTTCCGATAGTAACAGGCTTGAGGGGCTGAATGGCCTTCCTCCTGTTCCGATAGTAACAGGCTTGAGGGGCTGAATGGCCTTCCTCCTGTTCCGATAGTAACAGGCTCATGGGGCTGAATGGGCCTCCTCCTGTTCCTATAGTAACAGGCTCGAGGGGCTGAATGGGCCTCCTCCTGTTCCTATAGCAACAGGCTCGAGGGGCTGAATGGGCCTCCTCCGGTTCCTATAGTAACAGGCTCGAGGGGCTGAATGGGCCTCCTCCTGTTCCTATAGTAACAGGCTCGAGGGGCCGAATGGGCCTCCTCCTGTTCCTATAGTAACAGGCTCGAGGGGCTGAATGGACCTCCTCCTGTTCCTATAGTAACAGGCTCGAGGGGCTGAATGGGCCTCCTCCGGTTCCGACAGTAACAGGCTCGAGGGGCTGAATGGGCCTCCTCCTGTTCCTATAGTAACAGGCTCGAGGGACCGAATGGGCCTCCTCCTGTTCCTATAGTAACAGGCTCGAGGGGCTGAATGGGCCTCCTCCGGTTCCGACAGTAACAGGCTCGAGGGGCTGAATGGGCCTCCTCCTGTTCCTATAGTAACAGGCTCGAGGGGCTGAATGGGCCTCCTCCTGTTCCTACAGTAACAGGCTCGAGGGGCTGAATAGGCCTCCTCCTGTGCCTGTCGCAACAGGCTCGAGGGGCTGAACGGCCTCCTCCTGTTCCTGTGTTACAGGCGCGAGGGGCTGAATGGGCCTCCTCCTGTACCGACTGTAACATGTTCGAGGGGCTGAATGGCCTCCTTCTGTTACTTTGTAACAGGCTCGAAGGGCTGAATGGGCCTCCTCCTGTTCCTGTGCAACAGGCTCGAGGGGCTGAATGGCCTCCTCCTGTTCCTGTGTAACAGGCTCGAGGGGCTGAATGGGCCTCCTCCTGTTCCTATAGCAACAGGTTCGAGGGGCTGAATGGGCCTCCTCCTGTTCCGACAGTAACAGGCTCGAGGGGCTGAATGGGCCTCCTCCTGTTCCTATCGTAACAGGCTCGAGGGGCTGAATGTCCTCCTCCTGTTCCTATCGTAACAGGCTCGAGGGACTGAATGGGCCTCCTCCTGTTCCTATATTAACAGGCTCGAGGGGCTGAATGTCCTCCTCCTGTTCCTATCGTAACAGGCTCGAGGGACTGAATGGGCCTCCTCCTGTTCCTATATTAACAGGCTCGAGGGGCTGAATGTCCTCCTCCTGTTCCTATCGTAACAGGCTCGAGGGACTGAATGGGCCTCCTCCTGTTCCGATAGTAACAGGCTTGAGGGGCTGAATGGCCTTCCTCCTGTTCCGATAGTAACAGGCTTGAGGGGCTGAATGGGCCTCCTCCTGTTCCTATAGCAACAGGCTCAAGGGGCTGAATGGGCCTCCTCCTGTTCCGATAGTAACAGGCCCGAGGGGCTGAATGGGCCTCCTCCTGTTCCTATGGTAACAGGCTCGAGGGGCTGAATGGGCCTCCTCCTGTTCCTATGGTAACAGGCTCGAGGGGCTGAATGGGCCTCCTCCTGGTCCTATAGTAACAGGCTCGAGGGGCTGAATGGGCCTCCTCCTGTTCCTATAGTAACAGGCTCGAGGGGCTGAATGGGCCTCCTCCGGTTCCTATAGTAACAGGCTCGAGGGGCTGAACGGCCTCCTCCTGGTCCTATAGTAACAGGCTCGAGGGGCTGAATGGGCCTCCTCCTGTTCCTATAGTAACAGGCTCGAGGGGCTGAATGGGCCTCCTCCGGTTCCTATAGTTACAGGCTCGAGGGGCTGAATGGGCCTCCTCCTGTTCCTATAGTAACAGGCTCGAGGGGCTGAATGGGCCTCCTCCTGTGCCTGTCGCAACAGGCTCGAGGGGCTGAACGGCCTCCTCCTGTTCCTGTGTTACAGGCGCGAGGGGCTGAATGGGCCTCCTCCTGTACCGACTGTAACATGTTCGAGGGGCTGAATGGCCTCCTTCTGTTACTTTGTAACAGGCTCGAGGGGCTGAATGGGCCTCCTCCTGTTCCTGTGCAACAGGCTCGAGGGGCTGAATGGCCTCCACCTGTTCCTGTGTAACAGACTCGAGGGGCTGAATGGGCCTCCTCCTGTTCCTATAGCAACAGGCTCGAGGGGCTGAATGGGCCTCCTCCCGTTCCGACAGTAACAGGCTCGAGGGGCTGAATGGGCCTCCTCCTGTTCCAAAAGTAACAGGCTCGAGGGGCTGAATGGGCCTCCTCCTGTTCCTATAGTAACAGGCTCGAGGGGCTGAATGGGCCTCCTCCTGTTCCTATAGCAACAGGCTCGATGGGCTGAATGGGCCTCCTCCAGTTCAGTTAGTAACAGGCTCGAGGGGCTGAATGGCCTCCTCCTGTTCCTATCGTAACAGGCTCGAGGGGCTGAATGGGCCTCCTCCTGTTCCAATAGTAACAGGCTCGAGGGGCTGAATGGCCTCCTCCTGTTCCTATCGTAACAGGCTCGAGGGACTGAATGGGACTCCTCCTGTTCTGATAGCAACAGGCTTGAGGGGCTGAATGGCCATCCTCCTGTTCCGATAGTAACAGGCTTGAGGGGCTGAATGGGCCTCCTCCTGTTCCAAAAGTAACAGGCTCAAGGGGCTGAATGGGCCTCCTCCTGTTCCTATAGTAACAGGCTCGAGGGGCTGAATGGCCTCCTCCTGTTCCTATAGTAACAGGCTCGAGGGGCTGAATGGGCCTCCTCCTGTTCCTATAGTAACAGGCTCGAGGGGATGAATGGGCCTCCTCCGGTTCCTATAGTAACAGGCTCGAGGGGCTGAATGGGCCTCCTCCTGTTCCTATAGTAACAGGCTCGAGGGGCTGAATGGGCCTCCTCCTGTTCCTATAGTAACAGGCTCGAGGGGCTGAATGGCCTACTCCTGTTCCTACAGTAACAGGCTCGAGGGGCTGAATGGGCCTCCTCCTGTTCCTATAGCAAAAGGCTCGAGGGGCTGAATGGGCCTCCTCCCGTTCCGACAGTAACAGGCTCGAGGGGGCTGAATGGGCCTCCTCCTGTTCCAAAAGTAACAGGCTCGAGGGGCTGAATGGGCCTCCTCCTGTTCCTATAGTAACAGGCTCGAGGGGCTGAATGGGCCTCCTCCTGTTCCAAAAGTAACAGGCTCGAGGGGCTGAATGGGCCTCCTCCTGTTCCAAAAGTAACAGGCTCGAGGGGCTGAATGGGCCTCCTCCTGTTCCAAAAGTAACAGGCTCGAGGGGCTGAATGGGCCTCCTCCTGTTCCTATAGCAACAGGCTCGAGGGGCTGAATGGCCTCCTCCTGTTCCTATCGTAACAGGCTCGAGGGGCTGAATGGGCCTCCTCCTGTTCCAATAGTAACAGGCTCGAGGGGCTGAATGGCCTCCTCCTGTTCCTATCGTAACAGGCTCGAGGGACTGAATGGGACTCCTCCAGTTCCGATAGTAACAGGCTTGAGGGGCTGAATGGCCTTCCTCCTGTTCCGATAGTAACAGGCTTGAGGGGCTGAATGGGCCTCCTCCTGTTCCTTTCGTAACAGGCTCAAGGGGCTGAATGGGCCTCCTCCTGTTCCTATAGTAACAGGCTCGAGGGGCTGAATGGGCCTCCTCCTGTTCCTATAGTAACAGGCTCGAGGGGCTGAATGGGCCTCCTCCTGTTCCTATAGTAACAGGCTCGAGGGGCTGAATGGGCCTCGTCCTGTTCCTACAGTAACAGGCTCGAGGGGCTGAATGGGCCTCCTCCTGTTCCTATAGTAACAGGCTCGAGGGGCTGAATGGGCCTCCTCCTGTTCCTACAGTAACAGGCTCGAGGGGCTGAACGGCCTCCTCCTGTTCCTGTGTTACAGGCTCGAGGGGCTGAATGGGCCTCCTCCTGTTCCAAAAGTAACAGGCTCGAGGGGCTGAATGGGCCTCCTCCTGTTCCAAAAGTAACAGGCTCGAGGGGCTGAATGGGCCTCCTCCTGTTCCAAAAGTAACAGGCTCGAGGGGCTGAATGGGCCTCCTCCTGTTCCTATAGCAACAGGCTCGAGGGGCTGAATGGGCCTCCTCCTGTTCCAATAGTAACAGGCTCGAGGGGCTGAATGGCCTCCTCCTGTTCCTATCGTAACAGGCTCGAGGGACTGAATGGGACTCCTCCTGTTCCGATAGTAACAGGCTCGAGGGGCTGAATGGGCCTCCTCCTGTTCCTATAGTAACAGGCTCGAGGGGCTGAATGGCCTCCTCCTGTTCCTATCGTACCAGGCTCGAGGGGCTGAATGGGCCTCCTCCTGTTCCAATAGTAACAGGCTCGAGGGGCTGAATGGCCTCCTCCTGTTCCAATAGTAACAGGCTCGAGGGGCTGAATGGGCCTCCTCCTGTTCCTATAGTAACAGGCTCGAGGGGCTGAATGGCCTCCTCCTGTTCCTATCGTAACAGGCTCGAGGGGCTGAATGGGCCTCCTCCTGTTCCTATAGTAACAGGCTCGAGGGGCTGAATGGGCCTCCTCCTGTTCCTATCGTAACAGGCTCGAGGGGCTGAATGGGCCTCCTCCTGTTCCTATAGTAACAGGCTCGAGGGGCTGAATGGGCCTCCTCCTGTTCCTATAGTAACAGGCTCGAGGGGCTCTTTGGGCCTCCTCCGGTTCCTATAGTAACAGGCTCGAGGGGCTGAATGGGCCTCCTCCTGTTCCTGCAGTAACAGGCTCGAGGGGCTGAATGGGCCTCCTCCTGTTCCTACAGTAACAGGCTCGAGGGGCTGAATGGCCTCCTCCTGTTCCTACAGTAACAGGCTCGAGGGGCTGAATGGGCCTCCTCCTGTTCCTACAGTAACAGGCTCGAGGGGCTGAATGGCCTCCTCCTGTTCCTATCGTAACAGGCTCGTGGGGCTGAATGGGCCTCCTCCTGTTCCGATAGTAACAGGCTCGAGGGGCTGAATGGCCTCCTCCTGTTCCGATCGTAACAGGCTCGAGGGGCTGAATGGGCCTCCTCCTGTTCCGATAGTAACAGGCTTGAGGGGCTGAATGGCCTACTCCTGTTCCTATTGTAACAGGCTCAATGGGCTGAATGGGCCTCCTCCTGTTCCTGCAGTAACAGTCTCGAGGGGCTGAATGGGCCTCCTCCTGTTCCTGCAGCAACAGGCTCGAGGGGCTGAATGGGCCTCCTCCTGTTCCTATCGTAACAGGCTCGAGGGGCTGAATGGGAATCCTCCTGTTCCTATAGTAACAGGCTCGAGGGGCTGAACGGCCTCCTCCTGTTCCTGGAGTAACAGGCTTGAGGGGCTGAATGGCCTCCTCCTGTTCCTGTGTAACAGGCTCGAGGGGCTGAATGGGCCTCGTCCTGTTCCGATAGCAACAGGCTCGATGGGCTGAATGGCCTCCTCCTGTTCCTGTGTAACAGGCTCGAGGGGCTGAATGGGCCTCCTCCTGTTCAGTTAGTAACAGGCTCGAGGGGCTGAATGGGAATCCTCCTGTTCCGATAGCAACAGGCTCGATGGGCTGAATGGCCTCCTCCTGTTCCTGTGTCACAGGCTCGAGGGGCTGAATGGGCCTCCTCCTGTTCCTATAGTAAGAGGCTCGAGGGGCTGAATGTCCTCCTCCTGTTCCTGTGTAACAGGCTCGAGGGGCTGAATGGGCCTCCTCGTGTTCTGATAGCAACAGGATCGAGGGGCTGAGTGGCCTCCTCCTATTCCGAAAGTACCAGACTCGAGGGGCTGAATGGGCCTCCTCCTGTTCCTATAGTAACAGGCTCGAGGGGTGAATGGCCTCCTCCTATTCCTATAGTAACAGGCTCGAGGGGCTGAATGGACATCCTCCTGTTCCTATAGTAACAGGCTCGAGGGGCTGACTGGCCTAATCCTGTTCCGATAGTAACAGGCTCGAGGGGCTGAATGGCCTCAACCTGTTCCGATAGTAACAGGCTCGAGGGACTGAATGGCCTCCTCCTGTTCCTGTGTAACAGGCTCGAGGGGCTGAATGGGCCTCCTCCTGTTCCTATAGTAACAGGCTCGAGGGGCTGAATGGCCTAATCCTGTTCCGATAGTAACAGGCTCGAGGGGCTGAACGGCCTCCTCCTGTTCCTGTGTCACAGGGTCGAGGGGCTGAATGGGCCTCCTCCTGTTCCGATAGTAACAGGCTCGAGGGGCTGAATGGCCTAATCCTGTTCCGATAGTAACAGGCTCGAGGGGCTGAATGGGCCTCCTCCTGTTCCTATAGTAACAGGCTCGAGGGGCTGAATGGCGTCCTCCTGTCCCGATAGTAACAGGCTCGAGGGGCTGAATGGCCTCCTCCTGTTCCGATAGTAAAAGGCTCGAGGGGCTGAATGGCCTCCTTCTTTTCCTTTGTAACAGGCTCGAGGGGCTGAACAGCCTCCTCCTGTTCCTGTGTGACAGGCTCGAGGGGCTGAATGGGCCTCCTCCTGTTCCGAAAGCAACAGGCTCGAGGGGCTGAATGGCCTACTCCTGTTCCTATAGTAACAGGCTCGAGGGGCTGAACGGCTTCCCTCTTTTCCTTTGCAACAGGCTCGAGGGGCTGAACGGCCTCCTCCTGTTCCTGTGCAACAGGCTCGATGGGCTGAATGGGCCTTCTCGTCTTCCGATAGTAACAGGCTCGAGGGGCTGAATGGGCCTCCTCCTGTTCCTTAAGTAACAGGCTCGATGGGCTGAATGGTTCTCCTCCTGTTCCAAAGGTAACAGGCTCGAGGGGCTGAATGGCCTCCTCCTGTTCCAATAGTAACAGGCTCGAGGGGCTGAATGGGCCTTGTCCTGTTCCTATACTAACAGGCCCGAGGGGCTGAATGGCCTCCTCCTGTGACTGCAGTAACAGGCTCGAGGGGCTGAATGGGCCTCCTCCTGTTCCGATAGTAACAGGCTCGAGGGGCTGAATGGGCCTCCTCCTGTTCCTGAAGTAACAGGCTCGAGGGGCTGAATGGATCTCCTCCTGTTCCAAAGGTAACAGGCTCGAGGGGCTGAATGGCCTCCTCCTGTGACTGTAGTAACAGGCTCGAGGGGCTGAACGTCCTCCTCCTGTTGCTATCGCAACAGGCTCGAGGGGCTGAATGGGCCTCCTCCTGTTCCGATAGTAACAGGCCCGAGGGGCTGAATGGCCTCCTCCTGTGCCTGTAGTAACAGGCTCGAGGGGCTGAACGGCCTCCTCCTGTTCCTGTGAAACAGGCTCGAGGGGCTGAATGGGCCTCCTCCTGTTCCGATGGTAACAGGCTCGAGGTGCTGAATGGGCCTCCTCCTGTTCCTATAGTAACAGGCCCGAGGGGCTGAATGGCCTCCTCCTGTCCCGATAGTAACAGGCTCGCGGGGCTGAACGGCCTCCTCCTGTTCCTTTTGCAACGGGCTCGAGGGGCAGAATGGCCGTATCCTGTTCTGATAGTAACTGGCTCGAGGGGCTGAATGGCCTCCTCCAGTTCCTATAGTAACAGGCTCGAGGGGCTGAATGGGCCTCCTCCTGTTCCGATAGTAAAAGGCTCGAGAGGCTGAATGGCCTCCTTCTTTTCCTTTGTAACAGGCTCGAGGGGCTGAATGGGCCTCCTCGTCTTCCGATAGTAACAGGCTCGAGGGGCTGAATGGCCTCCTCCTGTGACTGTAGTAACAGGCTCGAGGGGCTGAACGTCCTCCTCCTGTTCCTATAGCAACAGGCTCGAGGGGCTGAATGGGCCTCGTCCTGTTCCTATAGTAACAGGCTCGAGGGGCTGAATGGCCTCCTCCTGTGACTGTAGTAACAGGCTCGAGGGGCTGAACGTCCTCCTCCTGTTCCTATAGCAACAGGCTCGAGGGGCTGAATGGGCCTCCTCCTGTTCAGTTAGTAACAGGCTCGAGGGGCTGAATGGCCTACTCCTGTTACTATAGTAACAGGCTCGAGGGGCTGAACGGCCTCCTCCTGTTCGGTGAAACAGGCTCGAGGGGCTGAATGGGCCTCCTCCTGTTCCGATGGTAACATGCTCGAGGGGCTGAATGCGCCTCCTCCTGTTCCGATAGTAACAGGCTCGAGGGGCTGAATGGCCTCCTCCTGTTCCTATGGTAACAGGCTCGAGGGGCTGAATGGGCCTCCTCCTGTTCCGATAGTAACAGGCTCGAGGGGCTGAATGGCCTACTCCTGTTACTATAGTAACAGGCCCGAGGGGCTGAACGGCCTCTTCCTGTTCCTGTGAAACAGGCTCGAGGGGCTGAATGGGCCTCCTCCTGTTCCGATGGTAAAAGGCTCGAGGGGCTGAATGGCCTCCTTCTTTTCCTTTGTAACAGGCTCGAGGGGCTGAATGGACCTCCTCCTGTTCCTTTGCAACATCTTCCAGGGGCTGAATGGCCTCCTCCTGTTCCTATAGTAACAGCCCCGAGGGGCTGAATGGGCCTCGTCCTGTTCCTATAGTAACAGACTCGAGGGGCTGAATGGGCCTCGTCCTGTTCCTATAGTAACAGACTCGAGGGGCTGAATGGGCCTCCTCCTGTTCCAATAGTAACAGACTCGAGGGGCTGAATGGGCCTCCTCCTGTTCCTATAGTAACAGACTCGAGGGGCTGAATGGACCTCCTCCTGTTCCTATAGTAACAGACTCGAGGGGCTGAATGGGCCTCCTCCTGTTCCTATAGTAACAGACTCGAGGGGCTGAATGGGCCTCCTCCTGTTCCTATAGTAACAGGCTCGAGGGGCTGAATGGGCCTCCTCCTGTTCCTATAGTAACAGGCTCGAGGGGCTGAATGGGCCTCCTCCTGTTCCTATAGTAACAGGCTCGAGGGGCTGAATGGGCCTCCTCCTGTTCCTATAGTAACAGGCCCGAGTGGCTGAATGGGCCTCCTCCTGTTCCTATAGTAAGAGGCTCGAGGGGCTGAATGGGCCTCCTCCTGTTCCTATAGTAACAGACTCGAGGGGGCTGAATGGGCCTCCTCCTGTTCCTATAGTAACAGACTCGAGGGGCTGAATGGGCCTCCTCCTGTTCCTATAGTAACAGGCTCGAGGGGCTGAATGGGCCTCCTCCTGTTCCTATAGTAACAGGCCCGAGTGGCTGAATGGGCCTCCTCCTGTTCCTATAGTAACAGGCCCGAGTGGCTGAATGGGCCTCGTCATGTTCCTATAGTAACAGGCTCGAGGGACTGAATGGGCCTCCTCCTGATCCTATAGTAAAAGACTCGAGGGGCTGAATGGCCTCCTTCTGTTCCTTTGTAAAAGGCTCGAGGGGCTGAATGGGACTCCTCCTGTTCCGATAGCAACAAGCTCGAGGGGCTGAATGGCCTACTCCTGTTCCTATAGTAACAGGCTCGAGGGGCTGAACAGCCTCCTCCTGTTCCTGTGTAACAGGCTCGAGGGGCTGAATGGGCCTCCTCCTGTTCCTATAGTAACAGGCTCGAGGGGCTGAATGGCCTAATCCAGTTCCGATAGTAACAGGCTCGAGGGGCTGAATGGGCCTCCTCCTGTTCCTGTGCAACAGGCTCGAGGGGCTGAATGGGCCTCGTCCTGTTCCTATAGTAACAGACTCGAGGGGCTGAATGGGCCTCCTCCTGTTCCTATAGTAACAGGCCCGAGGGGCTGAACGGCCTCCTCCTGTGCCTGAAGTAACAGGCTCGAGGAGCTGAACGGCCTCCTCCTGTTCCTCTGTAACAGGCTCGAGGGGCTGAATGGCCTCCTCCTGTTCCGATAGTAACAGGCTCGAGGGGCTGAATGGCCTCCTCCTGTTCCGATAGTAACAGGCTCGAGGGGCTGAATGGGCCTCGTCCTGTTCCTACAGTAACAGGCTCGAGGGGCTGAATGGGCCTCCTCCTGTTCCTACAGTAACAGGCTCGAGGGGCTGAATGGGCCTCCTCCTGTTCCTATAGCAAAAGGCTCGAGGGGCTGAATGGACCTCCTCCTGTTCCTATAGTAACAGGCTCGAGGGGCTGAATGGGCCTCCTCCTGTTCCTATAGCAAAAGGCTCGAGGGGCTGAATGGACCTCCTCCTGTTCCTATAGTAACAGGCTCGAGGGGCTGACTGGCCTAATCCTGTTCCGATAGTAACAGGCTCGAGGGGCTGAATGGCCTAAACCTGTTCCGATAGTAACAGGCTCGAGGGACTGAACGGCCTCCTCCTGTTGCTGTGTAACAGGCTCGAGGGGCTGAATGGGCCTCGTCCTGTTCCTACAGTAAGAGGCTCGAGGGGCTGAATGGGCCTCCTCCTGTTCCGATAGTAACAGGCTCGAGGGGCTGAATGGGCCTCCTACTGTTCCTATAGTAACAGGCTCGAGGGGCTGACTGGCCTAATCCTGTTCCGATAGTAACAGGCTCGAGGGGCTGAATGGCCTAAACCTGTTCCGATAGTAACAGACTCGAGGGACTGAACGGCCTCCTCCTGTTGCTGTGTAACAGGCTCGAGGGGCTGAATGGGCCTCCTCCTGTTCCTATAGTAACAGGCTCGAGGGGCTGAATGGCCTAATCCTGTTCCGATAGTAACAGGCTCGAGGGGCTGAACGGCCTAATCCTGTTCCTATAGTAACAGGCTCGAGGGGCTGAATGGGCCTCCTCCTGTTCCTATAGTAACAGGCTCGAGGGGCTGAATGGCCTAATCCTGTTCCGATAGTAACAGGCTCGAGGGGCTGAATGGCCTAATCCTGTTCCGATAGTATCAGGCTCGAGGGGCTGAATGGGCCTCCTCCTGTTCCGGGAGTAACAGGCTCGAGGGGCTGAATGGGCCTCCTCCTGTTCCTATAGTAACAGGCTCGAGGGGCTGAATGGCCTCCTCCAGTTCCTATAGTAACAGGCTCGAGGGGCTGAATGGCCTCCTCCTGTTCCGATAGTAAAAGGCTCGAGGGGCTGAATGGCCTCCTTCTTTTCCTTTGTAACAGGCTCGAGGGGCTGAACAGCCTCCTCCTGTTCCTGTGTGACAGGCTCGAGGGGCTGAATGGGCCTCCTCCTGTTCCGAAAGCAACGGGGTCGGGGGGCAGAATGGCCTTCTCCTGTTCTGATAGTAACAGGCTCGAGGGGCTGAATGGCCTCCTCCAGTTCCTGTAGTAACAGGCTCGAGGGGCTGAATGGCCTACTCCTGTTCCTATAGTAACAGGCTCGAGGGGCTGAACGGCTTCCCTCTTTTCCTTTGCAACAGGCTCGAGGGGCTGAACGGCCTCCTCCTGTTCCTGTGCAACAGGCTCGATGGGCTGAATGGGCCTCCTCGTCTTCCGATAGTAACAGGCTCGAGGGGCTGAGTGGGCCTCCTCCTGTTCCTTAAGTAACAGGCTCGATGGGCTGAATGGTTCTCCTCCTGTTCCAAAGGTAACAGGCTCGAGGGGCTGAATGGCCTCCTCCTGTTCCAATAGTAACAGGCTCGAGGGGCTGAATGGGCCTCGTCCTGTTCCTATACTAACAGGCCCGAGGGGCTGAATGGCCTCCTCCTGTGACTGCAGTAACAGGCTCGAGGGGCTGAACGGCCTCCTCCTGTTCCTGTAGCAACAGGCTCGAGGGGCTGAATGGGCCTCCTCCTGTTCCGATAGTAACAGGCTCGAGGGGCTGAATGGGCCTCCTCGTCTTCCGATAGTAACAGGCTCGAGGGGCTGAATGGGCCTCCTCCTGTTCCTTAAGTAACAGGCTCGAGGGGCTGAATGGATCTCCTCCTGTTCCAAAGGTAACAGGCTCGAGGGGCTGAATGGCCTCCTCCTGTTCCTATAGTAACAGGCCCGAGGGGCTGAATGGCCTCCTCCTGTCACTGTAGTAACAGGCTCGAGGGGCTGAACGTCCTCCTCCTGTTGCTATCGCAACAGGCTCGAGGGGCTGAATGGGCCTCCTCCTGTTCCGATAGTAACAGGCTCGAGGGGCTGAATGGCCTACTACTGTTCCTATAGTAACAGGCCCGAGGGGCTGAATGGCCTCCTCCGGTGCCTGTAGTAACAGGCTCGAGGGGCTGAACGGCCTCCTCCTGTTCCTGTGAAACAGGCTCGAGGGGCTGAATGGGCCTCCTCCTGTTCCGATGGTAACAGGCTCGAGGTGCTGAATGGGCCTCCTCCTGTCCTGATAGTAACAGGCTCGAGGGGCTGAATGGCCTCCTCCTGTTCCGATAGTAAAAGGCTCGCGGGGCTGAACGGCCTCCTCCTGTTCCTGTGTAACAGGCTCGAGGGGATGATTGGGCCTCCTCCTGTTCCTTTTGCAACGGGCTCGAGGGGCAGAATGGCCTTATCCTGTTCTGATAGTAACTGGCTCGAGGGGCTGAATGGCCTCCTCCAGTTCCTATAGTAACAGGCTCGAGGGGCTGAATGGGCCTCCTCCTGTTCCGATAGTAAAAGGCTCAAGGGGCTGAATGGCCTCCTTCTTTTCCTTGAAACAGGCTCGAGGGGCTGAATGGGCCTCCTCGTCTTCCGATAGTAACAGGCTCGAGGGGCTGAATGGATCTCCTCCTGTTCCAAAGGTAACAGGCTCGAGGGGCTGAATGGCCTCCTCCTGTTCC
The DNA here is from genome assembly GCF_035084215.1 of Heptranchias perlo. Classification (NCBI taxonomy): domain Eukaryota; kingdom Metazoa; phylum Chordata; class Chondrichthyes; order Hexanchiformes; family Hexanchidae; genus Heptranchias; species Heptranchias perlo. Next base: position 32,950 of record NW_027139828.1, read on the forward strand.
TATAGTAACAGGCTCGAGGGGCTGAATGGGCCTCGTCCTGTTCCTATAGTAACAGGCCCGAGGGGCTGAATGGCCTCCTCCTGTGACTGTAGTAACAGGCTCGAGGGGCTGAACGTCCTCCTCCTGTTCCTATAGCAACAGGCTCGAGGGGCTGAATGGGCCTCCTCCTGTTCAGTTAGTAACAGGCTCGAGGGGCTGAATGGCCTACTCCTGTTACTATAGTAACAGGCTCGAGGGGCTGAACGGCCTCCTCCTGTTCCTGTGAAACAGGCTCGAGGGGCTGAATGGGCCTCCTCCTGTTCCGATGGTAACATGCTCGAGGGGCTGAATGGCCTCCTCCTGTTCCTATGGTAACAGGCTCGAGGGGCTGAATGGGCCTCCTCCTGTTCCTGTGTAACAGGCTCGAGGGGCTGAATGGGCCTCCTCCTGTTCCGATAGTAACAGGCTCGAGGGGCTGAATGGCCTCCTCCTGTTCCTATGGTAACAGGCTCGAGGGGCTGAATGGGCCTCCTCCTGTTCCGATAGTAACAGGCTCGAGGGGCTGAATGGCCTACTCCTGTTACTATAGTAACAGGCCCGAGGGGCTGAACGGCCTCCTCCTGTTCCTGTGAAACAGGCTCGAGGGGCTGAATGGGCCTCCTCCTGTTCCGATAGTAACAGGCTCGAGGGGCAGAATGGCCTTATCCTGTTCTGATAGTAACAGGCTCGAGGGGCTGAATGGCCTCCTCCAGTTCCTATAGTAACAGGCTCGATGGGCTGAATGGGCCTCCTCCTGTTCCGATGGTAAAAGGCTCGTGGGGCTGAATGACCTCCTTCTTTTCCTTTGTAACAGGCTCGAGGGGCTGAATGGGCCTCCTCCTGTTCCTTTGCAACAGGCTCGAGGGGCTGAACGGCCTCCTCCTGTTCCTGCAGCAACAGACTCGAGGCGCTGAATGGGCCTCAACCTGTTCCTATAGCAACATGTTCGAGGGGCTGAATGGGCCTCCTCCTGTTCCGATAGTAACAGCCCCGAGGGGCTGAATGGGCCTCCTCCTGTTCCTATAGTAACAGACTCGAGGGGCTGAATGGGCCTCCTCCTGTTCCGATAGTAGCAGACTCGAGGGGCTGAATGGGCCTCCTCCTGTTCCTATAGTAACAGGCTCGAGGGGCTGAATGGACCTCCTCCTGTTCCGATAGTAACAGGCTCAAGGGGGCTGAATGGACCTCCTCCTGTTCCTATAGTAACAGACTCGAGGGGGCTGAATGGGCCTCCTCCTGTTCCTATAGTAACAGGCTCGAGGGGCTGAATGGGCCTCGTCCTGTTCCGAAAGTAACAGGCCCGAGGGGCTGAATGGGCCTCCTCGTGTTCTGATAATAACAGGATTGAGGGGCTGAATGGCATCCTCCTGTTCCTATAGTAACAGGCTCGAGGGGCTGAACGGCCTCCTCCTGTTCCTGTGTAACAGGCTCGTGGGGCTGAATGGGCCTCCTCCTGTTCCGATAGTAACAGGCTCGAGGGGCTGAACGGCCTCCTCCTGTTCCTGTGTAACAGGCTCGTGGGGCTGAATGGGCCTCCTCCTGTTCCGAAAGTAACAGGCTCGAGGGGCTGAATGGGCCTCCTCCTGATCCTATAGTAACAGACTCGAGGGGCTGAATGGCCTCCTTCTGTTCCTTTGTAAAAGGCTCGACGGGCTGAATGGGCCTCCTCCTGTTCCGATAGCAACAAGCTCGAGGGGCTGAATGGCCTACTCCTGTTCCGATAGTAACAGGCTCGAGGGGCTGAACAGCCTCCTCCTGTTCCTGTGCAACAGGCTCGAGGGGCTGAATGGGCCTCCTCCTGTTCCTATAGTAACAGGCTCGAGGGGCTGAATGGCCTCCTCCTGTTCCTATAGTAACAGGCTCGAGGGGCTGAACGGCCTCCTCCTGTTCCTGTGTAACAGGCTCGAGGGGCTGAATGGGCCTCGTCCTGTTCCTATAGTAACAGACTCGAGGGGCTGAATGGGCCTCCTCCTGTTCCTATAGTAACAGGCCCGAGGGGCTGAACGGCCTCCTCCTGTGCCTGAAGTAACAGGCTCGAGGAGCTGAACGGCCTCATCCTGTTCCTCTTTAACAGGCTCGAGGGGCTGAATGGCCTCCTCCTGTTCCGATAGTAACAGGCTCGAGGGGCTGAATGGCCTCCTCCTGTTCCGATAGTAACAGGCTCGAGGGGCTGAATGGGCCTCGTCCTGTTCCTACAGTAACAGGCTCGAGGGGCTGAATGGCCTCCTCCTGTTCCGATAGTAACAGGCTCGAGGGGCTGAATGGGCCTCGTCCTGTTCCTACAGTAACAGGCTCGAGGGGCTGAATGGGCCTCCTACTGTTCCTATAGTAACAGGCTCGAGGGGCTGAATGGGCCTCCTCCTGTTCCTATAGTAACAGGCTCGAGGGGCTGAATGGGCCTCCTCCTGTTCCTACAGTAACAGGCTCGAGGGGCTGAATGGGCCTCCTCCTGTTCCAAAAGTAACAGGCTCGAGGGGCTGAATGGGCCTCGTCCTGTTCCTACAGTAACAGGCTCGAGGGGCTGAATGGGCCTCCTCCTGTTCCGATAGTAACAGGCTCGAGGGGCTGAATGGGCCTCCTCCTGTTCCAAAAGTAACAGGCTCGAGGGGCTGAATGGGCCTCGTCCTGTTCCTACAGTAACAGGCTCGAGGGGCTGAATGGGCCTCCTCCTGTTCCGATAGTATCAGGCTCGAGGGGCTGAATGGGCCTCCTCCTGTTCCGATAGTAACAGGCTCGAGGGGCTGAATGGGCCTCCTCCTGTTCCGATAGTAACAGGCTCGAGGGGCTGAATGGGCCTCCTACTGTTCCTATAGTAACAGGCTCGAGGGGCTGACTGGCCTAATCCTGTTCCGATAGTAACAGGCTCGAGGGGCTGAATGGCCTAAACCTGTTCCGATAGTAACAGACTCGAGGGACTGAACGGCCTCCTCATGTTGCTGTGTAACAGGCTCGAGGGGCTGAATGGGCCTCCTCCTGTTCCTATAGTAACAGGCTCGAGGGGCTGAATGGCCTAATCCTGTTCCGATAGTAACAGGCTCGAGGGGCTGAACGGCCTAATCCTGTTCCGATAGTAACAGGCTCGAGGGGCTGAATGGCCTAATCCTGTTCCGATAGTAACAGGCTCGAGGGGCTGAATGGGCCTCCTCCTGTTCCGGGAGTAACAGGCTCGAGAGTCTGAATGGGCCTCCTCCTGTCCCGATAGTAACAGGCTCGAGGGGCTGAATGGCCTCCTCCTGTTCCGATAGTAAAAGGCTTGAGGGGCTGAATGGCCTCCTTCTTTTCCTTTGTAACAGGCTCGAGGGGCTGAACAGCCTCCTCCTGTTCCTGTGTGACAGGCTCGAGGGGCTGAACAGCCTCCTCCTGTTCCTGTGTGACAGGCTCGAGGGGCTGAATGGGCCTCCTCCTGTTCCGAAAGCAACGGGGTCGGGGGGCAGAATGGCCTTCTCCTGTTCTGATAGTAACAGGCTCGAGGGGCTGAATGGCCTACTCCTGTTCCTATAGTAACAGGCTCGAGGGGCTGAACGGCTTCCCTCTTTTCCTTTGCAACAGGCTCGATGGGCTGAATGGGCCTCCTCGTCTTCCGATAGTAACAGGCTCGAGGGGCTGAACGGGCCTCCTCCTGTTCCTTAAGTAACAGGCTCGATGGGCTGAATGGTTCTCCTCCTGTTCCAAAGGTAACAGGCTCGAGGGGCTGAATGGCCTCCTCCTGTTCCAATAGTAACAGGCTCGAGGGGCTGAATGGGCCTCGTCCTGTTCCTATACTAACAGGCCCGAGGGTCTGAATGGCCTCCTCCTGTGACTGCAGTAACAGGCTCGAGGGGCTGAACGGCCTCCTCCTGTTCCTGTAGCAACAGGCTCGAGGGGCTGAATGGGCCTCCTCCTGTTCCGATAGTAACAGGCTCGAGGGGCTGAATGGGCCTCCTCGTCTTCCGATAGTAACAGGCTCGAGGGGCTGAATGGGCCTCCTCCTGTTCCTTAAGTAACAGGCTCGAGGGGCTGAATGGATCTCCTCCTGTTCCAAAGGTAACAGGCTCGAGGGGCTGAATGGCCTCCTCCTGTTCCTATAGTAACAGGCCCGAGGGGCTGAATGGCCTCCTCCTGTGACTGTAGTAACAGGCTCGAGGGGCTGAACGTCCTCCTCCTGTTGCTATCGCAACAGGCTCGAGGGGCTGAATGGGCCTCCTCCTGTTCCGATAGTAACAGGCTCGAGGGGCTGAATGGCCTACTACTGTTCCTATCGTAACAGGCCCGAGGGGCTGAATGGCCTCCTCCGGTGCCTGTAGTAACAGGCTCGAGGGGCTGAACGGCCTCCTTCTGTTCCTGTGAAACAGGCTCGAGGGGCTGAATGGGCCTCCTCCTGTTCCGATGGTAACAGGCTCGAGGTGCTGAATGGGCCTCCTCCTGTTCCTATAGTAACAGGCTCGATGGGCTGAATGGGCCTCCTCCTGTCCTGATAGTAACAGGCTCAAGGGGCTGAATGGCCTCCTCCTGTTCCGATAGTAAAAGGCTCGCGGGGCTGAACGGCCTCCTCCTGTTCCTGTGTAACAGGCTCGAGGGGATGATTGGGCCTCCTCCTGTTCCTTTTGCAACGGGCTCGAGGGGCAGAATGGCCTTATCCTGTTCTGATAGTAACTGGCTCGAGGGGCTGAATGGCCTCCTCCAGTTCCTATAGTAACAGGCTCGAGGGGCTGAATGGGCCTCCTCCTGTTCCGATAGTAAAAGGCTCAAGGGGCTGAATGGCCTCCTCCTTTTCCTTTATAACAGGCTCGAGGGGCTGAATGGGCCTCCTCCTGTTCCTGTAGTAACAGGCTCGAGGGGCTGAATGGATCTCCTCCTGTTCCAAAGGTAACAGGCTCGAGGGGCTGAATGGCCTCCTCCTGTTCCTATAGTAACAGGCTCGAGGGGCTGAATGGGCCTCGTCCTGTTCCTATAGTAACAGGCCCGAGGGGCTGAATGGCCTCCTCCTGTGACTGTAGTAACAGGCTCGAGGGGCTGAACGTCCTCCTCCTGTTCCTATAGCAACAGGCTCGAGGGGCTGAATGGGCCTCCTCCTGTTCAGTTAGTAACAGGCTCGAGGGACTGAATGGCCTACTCCTGTTACTATAGTAACAGGCTCGAGGGGCTGAACGGCCTCCTCCTGTTCCTGTGAAACAGGCTCGAGGGGCTGAATGGGCCTCCTCCTGTTCCGATGGTAACATGCTCGAGGGGCTGAATGGCCTCCTCCTGTTCCTATGGTAACAGGCTCGAGGGGCTGAATGGGCCTCCTCCTGTTCCGATAGTAACAGGCTCGAGGGGCTGAATGGCCTACTCCTGTTCCTATAGTAACAGGCCCGAGGGGCTGAACGGCCTCCTCCTGTTCCTGTGAAACAGGCTCGAGGGGCTGAATGGGCCTCCTCCTGTTCCGATAGTAACAGGCTCGAGGGGCTGAATGGCCTCCTCCTGTTCCTATGGTAACAGGCTCGAGGGGCTGAATGGGCCTCCTCCTGTTCCGATAGTAACAGGCTCGAGGGGCTGAATGGCCTACTCCTGTTACTATAGTAACAGGCCCGAGGGGCTGAACGGCTTCCTCCTGTTCCTGTGAAACAGGCTCGAGGGGCTGAATGGGCCTCCTCCTGTTCCGATAGTAACAGGCTCGAGGGGCAGAATGGCCTTATCCTGTTCTGATAGTAACAGGCTCGAGGGGCTGAATGGCCTCCTCCAATTCCTATAGTAACAGGCTCGATGGGCTGAATGGGCCTCCTCCTGTTCCGATGGTAAAAGGCTCGAGGGGCTGAATGGCCTCCTTCTTTTCCTTTGTAACAGGCTCGAGGGGCTGAATGGCCTCCTCCTGTTCCGATCGTAACAGGCTCGATGGGCTGAATGGGCCTCCTCCTGTTCCGATAGTAACAGGCTCGATGGGCGAAATGGCCTACTTCTGTTCCTTTGCAACAGGCTCGAGGGGCTGAATGGGCCTCCTCCTGTTCCTATAGTAACAGGCTCGAGGGGCTGAACGGCCTCCTCCTGTTCCTGCAGCAACAGACTCGAGGGGCTGAATGGGCCTCCTCCTGTTCCGATAGTAACAGACTCGAGGGGCTGAATGGGCCTCCTCCTGTTCCTATAGTAACAGGCTCGAGGGGCTGAATGGACCTCCTCCTGTTCCGATAGTAACAGGCTCGAGGGGGCTGAATGGACCTCCTCCTGTTCCTATAGTAACAGACTCGAGGGGGCTGAATGGACCTCCTCCTGTTCCCAAAGTAACAGGCTCGAGGGGCTGAATGGGCCTCGTCCTGTTCCTATAGTAACAGGCCCGAGGGGCTGAATGGGCCTCCTCGTGTTCTGATAATAACAGGATTGAGGGGCTGAATGGCATCCTCCTGTTCCTATAGTAACAGGCTCGAGGGGCTGAACGGCCTCCTCCTGTTCCTGTGTAACAGGCTCGTGGGGCTGAATGGGCCTCCTCCTGTTCCGATAGTAACAGGCTCGAGGGGCTGAACGGCCTCCTCCTGTTCCTGTGTAACAGGCTCGTGGGGCTGAATGGGCCTCCTCCTGTTCCGAAAGTAACAGGCTCGAGGGGCTGAATGGGCCTCCTCCTGATCCTATAGTTACAGACTCGAGGGGCTGAATGGCCTCCTTCTGTTCCTTTGTAAAAGGCTCGAGGGGCTGAATGGGCCTCCTCCTGTTCCGATAGCAACAAGCTCGAGGGGCTGAATGGCCTACTCCTGTTCCTATAGTAACAGGCTCGAGGGGCTGAATGGCCTAATCCAGTTCCGATAGTAACAGGCTCGAGGGGCTGAATGGGCCTCCTACTGTTCCTGTGCAACAGGCTCGAGGGGCTGAATGGGCCTCGTCCTGTTCCTATAGTAACAGACTCGAGGGGCTGAATGGGCCTCCTCCTGTTCCTATAGTAACAGGCCCGAGGAGCTGAACAGCCTCATCCTGTTCCTCTTTAACAGGCTCGAGGGGCTGAATGGCCTCCTCCTGTTCCGATAGTAACAGGCTCGAGGGGCTGAATGGCCTCCTCCTGTTCCGATAGTAACAGGCTCGAGGGGCTGAATGGGCCTCGTCCTGTTCCTACAGTAACAGGCTCGAGGGGCTGAATGGCCTCCTCCTGTTCCTACAATAACAGGCTCGAGGGGCTGAATGGACCTCCTCCTGTTCCGATAGTAACAGGCTCGAGGGGCTGAATGGCCTCCTCCTGTTCCTACAGTAACAGGCTCAAGGGGCTGAATGGACCTCCTCCTGTTCCGATAGTAACAGGCTCGAGGGGCTGAATGGGCCTCCTCCTGTTCCTACAGTAACAGGCTCGATGGGCTGAATGGGCCTCCTCCTGTTCCTATAGTAACAGGCTCGAGGGGCTGAATGGGCCTCGTCCTGTTCCTACAGTAACAGGCTCGAGGGGCTGAATGGGCCTCCTACTGTTCCTATAGTAACAGGCTCGAGGGGCTGAATGGGCCTCCTCCTGTTCCAATAGTAACAGGCTCGAGGGGCTGAATCGGCCTCCTACTGTTCCTATAGTAACAGGCTCGAGGGGCTGAATGGGCCTCCTACTGTTCCTATAGTAACAGGCTCGAGGGGCTGAATGTGCCTCCTCCTGTTCCAATAGTAACAGGCTCGAGGGGCTGAATCGGCCTCCTACTGTTCCTATAGTAACAGGCTCGAGTGGCTGAATGGCCTCCTCCTGTTCCTGTGTCACAGGCTCGAGGGGCTGAATGGGCCTCCTCCTGTTCCTATAGTAACAGGCTCGAGGGGCTGAATGGGCCTCCTCCTGTTCCTATAGTAACAGGCTCGAGGGGCTGAATGGGCCTCCTCCTGTTCCGATAGTAACAGGCTCGAGGGGCTGAATGGGCCTCCTCCTGTTCCGATACCAACAGGCTCGAGTGGCTGAATGGCCTCCTCCTGTTCCTGTGTCACAGGCTCGAGGGGCTGAATGGGCCTCCTCCTGTTCCTATAGTAACAGGCTCGATGGGCTGAATGGGCCTCCTCCTGTTCCTATAGTAACAGGCTCGAGGGGCTGAATGGCCTAATCCTGTTCCGATAGTAACAGGCTCGATGGGCTGAATGGGCCTCCTCCTGTTCCTATAGTAACAGGCTCGAGGGGCTGAATGGCCTCCTCCTGTTCCTACAGTAAATGTCTCGAGGGGCTGAATGGCCTCCTCCTGTTCCTGTTGTAACAGGATCGAGGGGCTGAATGGGCCTCCTCCTGTTACGAAAGTAACAGGCTCGAGGGTCTGAATGGCCTCCTGTTCCGACAGTAAATGTCTCGAGGGGCTGAACGGCCTCCTCCTGTTCCTGTGCAACAGGCTCGAGGGGCTGAATGGCCTCCTCCTGTTCCAATAGTAACAGGCTCGAGGGGCTGAATGGCCTCCTCCTGTTCCGATCGTCACAGGCCAGAGGGGCTGAACGGCCTCCTCGTGTTCCTAAAGTAACAGGCTCGAGTGGCTGAATGGCCTGCTCCTGTTCCGACAGTAAAAGGCTCGAGGGGCTGAATGGCCTTCTTCTGTTCCTTTGTAACAGGCTCGAGGGGCTGAATGGCCTCCTCCTGTTCCTACAGTAACAGTCTCGAGGGGCTGAATGGGCCTCCTCCTGTTCCTGTGTAACAGGCTCGAGGGGCTGAATGGCCTCCTCCTGTTCCTATAGTAACAGACTCGAGGGGCTGAATGGCCTCCTCCTGTTCCTACAGTAACAGTCTCGAGGGGCTGAATGGGCCTCCTCCTGTTCCTGTGTAACAGGCTCGAGGGGCTGAATGGCCTCCTCCTGTTCCTATAGTAACAGACTCGAGGGGCTGAACGGCCTCCTCCTGTTCCTGTCGCAAGAGGCTCGAGGGGCTGAATGGCCTCCTCCTGTTCCGATAGTAACAGGTTCGAGGGGCTGAACGGCCTCCTCCTGTTCCTGTGTAACAGGCTCGAGGGGCTGAATGGGCCTCCTCCTGTTCCTATGTAACAGGCTCGAGGGGCTGAATGGGCCTCGTCCTGTTCCGATAGTAACAGGCTCGAGGGGCTGAATGGCCTCCTCCTGTTCCTGTGTAACAGGCTCGAGGGGCTGAATGGGCCTGCTCGTCTTCTGATAGTAACAGGATCGAGGGGCTGAATGGAACTCCTCCTGTTCCAAAAGGAACAGGCTCGAGGGGCTGAATGGCCTCCTCCTGTTCCTATAGTAACAGGCTCGAGGGGCTGAATGGCCTCCTCCTATTCCTATAGTGGCAGACTCGACGGTCTGAATGGGCCTCCTCCTGTACCGAGTCTAACATGTTCGAGGGGCTGTATGGCTTCCTTCTGTTCCCTTGTAACAGGCTTGCGGGGCTGAATGGGCCTCCTCCTTTTCCTGTGTAACAGGCTCGAGGGGCTGAATGGGCCTCGTCCTGTTCCGATAGTAACAGGCTCGAGGGGCTGAATGGCCTCCTTCTTTTCCTTTGCAACAGGCTTGAGGGGCTGAATGGCCTCCTCCTTTTCCTGTGTAACAGGCTCGAGGGGCTCAATGGGCCTCCTCCTGTTCCGATAGTAACAGGCTCGAGGGGCTGAATGGTCCTCCTCCTGTTCCTATAGTAACAGGCTCGAGGGGCTGAATGGCCTCCTCCTGTTCCTATAGTAACAGGCTCGAGGGGCTGAATGGGCCTCCTCCTGTTCCTATCGCAACCGGCTCGAGGGGCTGAATGGGCTTCCTCCTGTTCCTGTGCAACAGGCTCGAGGGGCTGAATGGCCTACTCCAGTTCCTATAGTAACAGGCTCGAGGGGCTGAATGGGCCTCCTCCTGTTTCGATAGTAACAGGCCCGAGGGGCTGAATGGGCCTCCTCCTGTTCCTATCGTAACAGGCTCGAGGGGCTGAATGGGCCTCCTCCTGTTCCTATAGTAACAGGCTCGAGGGGCTGAATGGGCCTCCTCCCGTTCCAATCGCAACAGGCTCGAGGGGCTGAATGGCCTCCTCCTGTTCCTATAGTAACAGGCTCGAGGGGCTGAATGGGCCTCCTCCTGTTCCCTTGTAACAGGCTCGAGGGGCTGAACGGCCTCCTCCTGCTCATGTGTAACAGGCTCGAGGGGCTGAATGGGCCTCCTCCTGTTCCTATTGCAACAGGCTCGAGGGGCTGAACGCCCTCCTCCTGCTCATGTGTAACAGGCTCGAGGGGCTGAATGGGCCTCCTCCTGTTCCTATTGCAACAGGCTCGAGGGGCTGAATGGGCCTCCACCTGTTCCTATTGCAACAGGCTCGAGGGGCTGAACGGCCTCCTCCTGCTCATGTGTAACAGGCTCGAGGGGCTGAATGGCCTCCTTCTGTTCCTGTGTCACAGGCTCGAGGGGCTGAATGGCCTCCTTCTTTTCCTTTGTAACAGGCTCGAGGGGCTGAATGGGCCTCCTCCTGTTCCGATAGTAACAGGCTCGATGGGCTGAATGGGCCTCCTCCTGTTCCGATAGTAACAGGCTCGATGGGCGAAATGGCCTACTTCTGTTCCTTTGCAACAGGCTCGAGGGGCTGAATGGGCCTCCTCCTGTTCCTTTGCAACAGGCTCGAGGGGCTGAACGGCCTCCTCCTGTTCCTGCAGCAACAGACTCGAGGCGCTGAATGGGCCTCAACCTGTTCCTATAGCAACATGTTCGAGGGGCTGAATGGGCCTCCTCCTGTTCCGATAGTAACAGCCCCGAGGGGCTGAATGGGCCTCCTCCTGTTCCTATAGTAACAGACTCGAGGGGCTGAATGGGCCTCCTCCTGTTCCGATAGTAGCAGACTCGAGGGGCTGAATGGGCCTCCTCCTGTTCCTATAGTAACAGGCTCGAGGGGCTGAATGGACCTCCTCCTGTTCCGATAGTAACAGGCTCGAGGGGCTGAATGGACCTCCTCCTGTTCCTATAGTAACAGACTCGAGGGGGCTGAATGGGCCTCCTCCTGTTCCTATAGTAACAGGCTCGAGGGGCTGAATGGGCCTCGTCCTGTTCCGAAAGTAACAGGCCCGAGGGGCTGAATGGGCCTCCTCGTGTTCTGATAATAACAGGATTGAGGGGCTGAATGGCATCCTCCTGTTCCTATAGTAACAGGCTCGAGGGGCTGAACGGCCTCCTCCTGTTCCTGTGTAACAGGCTCGTGGGGCTGAATGGGCCTCCTCCTGTTCCGAAAGTACCAGGCTCGAGGGGCTGAATGGGCCTCCTCCTGTTCCTATAGTAACAGACTCGAGGGGCTGAATGGCCTCCTTCTGTTCCTTTGTAAAAGGCTCGACGGGCTGAATGGGCCTCCTCCTGTTCCGATAGCAACAAGCTCGAGGGGCTGAATGGCCTACTCCTGTTCCGATAGTAACAGGCTCGAGGGGCTGAGCAGCCTCCTCCTGTTCCTGTGCAACAGGCTCGAGGGGCTGAATGGGCCTCCTCCTGTTCCTATAGTAACAGGCTCGAGGGGCTGAATGGCCTCCTCCTGTTCCTATAGTAACAGGCTCGAGGGGCTGAACGGCCTCCTCCTGTTCCTGTGTAACAGGCTCGAGGGGCTGAATGGGCCTCGTCCTGTTCCTATAGTAACAGACTCGAGGGGCTGAATGGGCCTCCTCCTGTTCCTATAGTAACAGGCCCGAGGGGCTGAACGGCCTCCTCCTGTGCCTGAAGTAACAGGCTCGAGGAGCTTAACGGCCTCCTCCTGTTCCTGTGTAACAGGCTCGTGGGGCTGAATGGCCTCCTCCTGTTCCGATAGTAACAGGCTCGAGGGGCTGAATGGCCTCCTCCTGTTCCGATAGTAACAGGCTCGAGGGGCTGAATGGGCCTCGTCCTGTTCCTACAGTAACAGGCTCGAGGGGCTGAATGGCCTCCTCCTGTTCCGATAGTAACAGGCTCGAGGGGCTGAATGGGCCTCGTCCTGTTCCTACAGTAACAGGCTCGAGGGGCTGAATGGGCCTCCTACTGTTCCTATAGTAACAGGCTCGAGGGGCTGAATGGGCCTCCTCCTGTTCCTATAGTAACAGGCTCGAGGGGCTGAATGGGCCTCCTCCTGTTCCTACAGTAACAGGCTCGAGGGGCTGAATGGGCCTCCTCCTGTTCCAAAAGTAACAGGCTCGAGGGGCTGAATGGGCCTCGTCCTGTTCCTACAGTAACAGGCTCGAGGGGCTGAATGGGCCTCCTCCTGTTCCGATAGTAACAGGCTCGAGGGGCTGAATGGGCCTCCTCCTGTTCCGATAGTAACAGGCTCGAGGGGCTGAATGGGCCTCCTACTGTTCCTATAGTAACAGGCTCGAGGGGCTGACTGGCCTAATCCTGTTCCGATAGTAACAGGCTCGAGGGGCTGAATGGCCTAAACCTGTTCCGATAGTAACAGACTCGAGGGACTGAACGGCCTCCTCATGTTGCTGTGTAACAGGCTCGAGGGGCTGAATGGGCCTCCTCCTGTTCCTATAGTAACAGGCTCGAGGGGCTGAATGGCCTAATCCTGTTCCGATAGTAACAGGCTCGAGGGGCTGAACGGCCTAATCCTGTTCCGATAGTAACAGGCTCGAGGGGCTGAATGGCCTAATCCTGTTCCGATAGTAACAGGCTCGAGGGGCTGAATGGGCCTCCTCCTGTCCCGATAGTAACAGGCTCGAGGGGCTGAATGGCCTCCTCCTGTTCCGATAGTAAAAGGCTTGAGGGGCTGAATGGCCTCCTTCTTTTCCTTTGTAACAGGCTCGAGGGGCTGAACAGCCTCCTCCTGTTCCTGTGTGACAGGCTCGAGGGGCTGAATGGGCCTCCTCCTGTTCCGAAAGCAACGGGGTCGGGGGGCAGAATGGCCTTCTCCTGTTCTGATAGTAACAGGCTCGAGGGGCTGAATGGCCTCCTCCAGTTCCTGTAGTAACAGGCTCGAGGGGCTGAATGGCCTACTCCTGTTCCTATAGTAACAGGCTCGAGGGGCTGAACGGCTTCCCTCTTTTCCTTTGCAACAGGCTCGAGGGGCTGAACGGCCTCCTCCTGTTCCTGTGCAACAGGCTCGATGGGCTGAATGGGCCTCCTCGTCTTCCGATAGTAACAGGCTCGAGGGGCTGAATGGGCCTCCTCCTGTTCCTTAAGTAACAGGCTCGATGGGCTGAATGGTTCTCCTCCTGTTCCAAAGGTAACAGGCTCGAGGGGCTGAATGGCCTCCTCCTGTTCCAATAGTAACAGGCTCGAGGGGCTGAATGGGCCTCGTCCTGTTCCTATACTAACAGGCCCGAGGGGCTGAATGGCCTCCTCCTGTGACTGCAGTAACAGGCTCGAGGGGCTGAACGGCCTCCTCCTGTTCCTGTAGCAACAGGCTCGAGGGGCTGAATGGGCCTCCTCCTGTTCCGATAGTAACAGGCTCGAGGGGCTGAATGGGCCTCCTCGTCTTCCGATAGTAACAGGCTCGAGGGGCTGAATGGGCCTCCTCCTGTTCCTTAAGTAACAGGCTCGAGGGGCTGAATGGATCTCCTCCTGTTCCAAAGGTAACAGGCTCGAGGGGCTGAATGGCCTCCTCCTGTTCCTATAGTAACAGGCCCGAGGGGCTGAATGGCCTCCTCCTGTGACTGTAGTAACAGGCTCGAGGGGCTGAACGTCCTCCTCCTGTTGCTATCGCAACAGGCTCGAGGGGCTGAATGGGCCTCCTCCTGTTCCGATAGTAACAGGCTCGAGGGGCTGAATGGCCTACTACTGTTCCTATCGTAACAGGCCCGAGGGGCTGAATGGCCTCCTCCGGTGCCTGTAGTAACAGGCTCGAGGGGCTGAACGGCCTCCTTCTGTTCCTGTGAAACAGGCTCGAGGGGCTGAATGGGCCTCCTCCTGTTCCGATGGTAACAGGCTCGAGGTGCTGAATGGGCCTCCTCCTGTTCCTATAGTAACAGGCTCGATGGGCTGAATGGGCCTCCTCCTGTCCTGATAGTAACAGGCTCAAGGGGCTGAATGGCCTCCTCCTGTTCCGATAGTAAAAGGCTCGCGGGGCTGAACGGCCTCCTCCTGTTCCTGTGTAACAGGCTCGAGGGGATGATTGGGCCTCCTCCTGTTCCTTTTGCAACGGGCTCGAGGGGCAGAATGGCCTTATCCTGTTCTGATAGTAACTGGCTCGAGGGGCTGAATGGCCTCCTCCAGTTCCTATAGTAACAGGCTCGAGGGGCTGAATGGGCCTCCTCCTGTTCCGATAGTAAAAGGCTCAAGGGGCTGAATGGCCTCCTCCTTTTCCTTTATAACAGGCTCGAGGGGCTGAATGGGCCTCCTCCTGTTCCTGTAGTAACAGGCTCGAGGGGCTGAATGGATCTCCTCCTGTTCCAAAGGTAACAGGCTCGAGGGGCTGAATGGCCTCCTCCTGTTCCTATAGTAACAGGCTCGAGGGGCTGAATGGGCCTCGTCCTGTTCCTATAGTAACAGGCCCGAGGGGCTGAATGGCCTCCTCCTGTGACTGTAGTAACAGGCTCGAGGGGCTGAACGTCCTCCTCCTGTTCCTATAGCAACAGGCTCGAGGGGCTGAATGGGCCTCCTCCTGTTCAGTTAGTAACAGGCTCGAGGGGCTGAATGGCCTACTCCTGTTACTATAGTAACAGGCTCGAGGGGCTGAACGGCCTCCTCCTGTTCCTGTGAAACAGGCTCGAGGGGCTGAATGGGCCTCCTCCTGTTCCGATGGTAACATGCTCGAGGGGCTGAATGGCCTCCTCCTGTTCCTATGGTAACAGGCTCGAGGGGCTGAATGGGCCTCCTCCTGTTCCGATAGTAACAGGCTCGAGGGGCTGAATGGCCTACTCCTGTTCCTATAGTAACAGGCCCGAGGGGCTGAACGGCCTCCTCCTGTTCCTGTGAAACAGGCTCGAGGGGCTGAATGGGCCTCCTCCTGTTCCGATAGTAACAGGCTCGAGGGGCTGAATGGCCTCCTCCTGTTCCTATGGTAACAGGCTCGAGGGGCTGAATGGGCCTCCTCCTGTTCCGATAGTAACAGGCTCGAGGGGCTGAATGGCCTACTCCTGTTACTATAGTAACAGGCCCGAGGGGCTGAACGGCTTCCTCCTGTTCCTGTGAAACAGGCTCGAGGGGCTGAATGGGCCTCCTCCTGTTCCGATAGTAACAGGCTCGAGGGGCAGAATGGCCTTATCCTGTTCTGATAGTAACAGGCTCGAGGGGCTGAATGGCCTCCTCCAATTCCTATAGTAACAGGCTCGATGGGCTGAATGGGCCTCCTCCTGTTCCGATGGTAAAAGGCTCGAGGGGCTGAATGGCCTCCTTCTTTTCCTTTGTAACAGGCTCGAGGGGCTGAATGGCCTCCTCCTGTTCCGATCGTAACAGGCTCGATGGGCTGAATGGGCCTCCTCCTGTTCCGATAGTAACAGGCTCGATGGGCTAAATGGCCTACTTCTGTTCCTTTGCAACAGGCTCGAGGGGCTGAATGGGCCTCCTCCTGTTCCTATAGTAACAGGCTCGAGGGGCTGAACGGCCTCCTCCTGTTCCTGCAGCAACAGACTCGAGGGGCTGAATGGGCCTCCTCCTGTTCCGATAGTAACAGACTCGAGGGGCTGAATGGGCCTCCTCCTGTTCCTATAGTAACAGGCTCGAGGGGCTGAATGGACCTCCTCCTGTTCCGATAGTAACAGGCTCGAGGGGGCTGAATGGACCTCCTCCTGTTCCTATAGTAACAGACTCGAGGGGGCTGAATGGACCTCCTCCTGTTCCCAAAGTAACAGGCTCGAGGGGCTGAATGGGCCTCGTCCTGTTCCTATAGTAACAGGCCCGAGGGGCTGAATGGGCCTCCTCGTGTTCTGATAATAACAGGATTGAGGGGCTGAATGGCATCCTCCTGTTCCTATAGTAACAGGCTCGAGGGGCTGAACGGCCTCCTCCTGTTCCTGTGTAACAGGCTCGTGGGGCTGAATGGGCCTCCTCCTGTTCCGATAGTAACAGGCTCGAGGGGCTGAACGGCCTCCTCCTGTTCCTGTGTAACAGGCTCGTGGGGCTGAATGGGCCTCCTCCTGTTCCGAAAGTAACAGGCTCGAGGGGCTGAATGGGCCTCCTCCTGATCCTATAGTTACAGACTCGAGGGGCTGAATGGCCTCCTTCTGTTCCTTTGTAAAAGGCTCGAGGGGCTGAATGGGCCTCCTCCTGTTCCGATAGCAACAAGCTCGAGGGGCTGAATGGCCTACTCCTGTTCCTATAGTAACAGGCTCGAGGGGCTGAATGGCCTAATCCAGTTCCGATAGTAACAGGCTCGAGGGGCTGAATGGGCCTCCTACTGTTCCTGTGCAACAGGCTCGAGGGGCTGAATGGGCCTCGTCCTGTTCCTATAGTAACAGACTCGAGGGGCTGAATGGGCCTCCTCCTGTTCCTATAGTAACAGGCCCGAGGAGCTGAACGGCCTCATCCTGTTCCTCTTTAACAGGCTCGAGGGGCTGAATGGCCTCCTCCTGTTCCGATAGTAACAGGCTCGAGGGGCTGAATGGCCTCCTCCTGTTCCGATAGTAACAGGCTCGAGGGGCTGAATGGGCCTCGTCCTGTTCCTACAGTAACAGGCTCGAGGGGCTGAATGGCCTCCTCCTGTTCCTACAGTAACAGGCTCGAGGGGCTGAATGGACCTCCTCCTGTTCCGATAGTAACAGGCTCGAGGGGCTGAATGGCCTCCTCCTGTTCCTACAGTAACAGGCTCGAGGGGCTGAATGGACCTCCTCCTGTTCCGATAGTAACAGGCTCGAGGGGCTGAATGGGCCTCCTCCTGTTCCTACAGTAACAGGCTCGATGGGCTGAATGGGCCTCCTCCTGTTCCTATAGTAACAGGCTCGAGGGGCTGAATGGGCCTCGTCCTGTTCCTACAGTAACAGGCTCGAGGGGCTGAATGGGCCTCCTACTGTTCCTATAGTAACAGGCTCGAGGGGCTGAATGGGCCTCCTCCTGTTCCAATAGTAACAGGCTCGAGGGGCTGAATCGGCCTCCTACTGTTCCTATAGTAACAGGCTCGAGGGGCTGAATGGGCCTCCTACTGTTCCTATAGTAACAGGCTCGAGGGGCTGAATGTGCCTCCTCCTGTTCCAATAGTAACAGGCTCGAGGGGCTGAATCGGCCTCCTACTGTTCCTATAGTAACAGGCTCGAGTGGCTGAATGGCCTCCTCCTGTTCCTGTGTCACAGGCTCGAGGGGCTGAATGGGCCTCCTCCTGTTCCTATAGTAACAGGCTCGAGGGGCTGAATGGGCCTCCTCCTGTTCCTATAGTAACAGGCTCGAGGGGCTGAATGGGCCTCCTCCTGTTCCGATAGTAACAGGCTCGAGGGGCTGAATGGGCCTCCTCCTGTTCCGATACCAACAGGCTCGAGTGGCTGAATGGCCTCCTCCTGTTCCTGTGTCACAGGCTCGAGGGGCTGAATGGGCCTCCTCCTGTTCCTATAGTAACAGGCTCGATGGGCTGAATGGGCCTCCTCCTGTTCCTATAGTAACAGGCTCGAGGGGCTGAATGGCCTAATCCTGTTCCGATAGTAACAGGCTCGATGGGCTGAATGGGCCTCCTCCTGTTCCTATAGTAACAGGCTCGAGGGGCTGAATGGCCTCCTCCTGTTCCTACAGTAAATGTCTCGAGGGGCTGAATGGCCTCCTCCTGTTCCTGTTGTAACAGGATCGAGGGGCTGAATGGGCCTCCTCCTGTTACGAAAGTAACAGGCTCGAGGGTCTGAATGGCCTCCTGTTCCTACAGTAAATGTCTCGAGGGGCTGAACGGCCTCCTCCTGTTCCTGTGCAACAGGCTCGAGGGGCTGAATGGCCTCCTCCTGTTCCAATAGTAACAGGCTCGAGGGGCTGAATGGCCTCCTCCTGTTCCGATCGTCACAGGCCAGAGGGGCTGAACGGCCTCCTCGTGTTCCTAAAGTAACAGGCTCGAGTGGCTGAATGGCCTGCTCCTGTTCCGACAGTAAAAGGCTCGAGGGGCTGAATGGCCTTCTTCTGTTCCTTTGTAACAGGCTCGAGGGGCTGAATGGCCTCCTCCTGTTCCTACAGTAACAGTCTCGAGGGGCTGAATGGGCCTCCTCCTGTTCCTGTGTAACAGGCTCGAGGGGCTGAATGGCCTCCTCCTGTTCCTATAGTAACAGACTCGAGGGGCTGAATGGCCTCCTCCTGATCCTACAGTAACAGTCTCGAGGGGCTGAATGGGCCTCCTCCTGTTCCTGTGTAACAGGCTCGAGGGGCTGAATGGCCTCCTCCTGTTCCTATAGTAACAGACTCGAGGGGCTGAACGGCCTCCTCCTGTTCCTGTCGCAAGAGGCTCGAGGGGCTGAATGGCCTCCTCCTGTTCCGATAGTAACAGGTTCGAGGGGCTGAACGGCCTCCTCCTGTTCCTGTGTAACAGGCTCGAGGGGCTGAATGGGCCTCCTCCTGTTCCTATGTAACAGGCTCGAGGGGCTGAATGGGCCTCGTCCTGTTCCGATAGTAACAGGCTCGAGGGGCTGAATGGCCTCCTCCTGTTCCTGTGTAACAGGCTCGAGGGGCTGAATGGGCCTGCTCGTCTTCTGATAGTAACAGGATCGAGGGGCTGAATGGAACTCCTCCTGTTCCAAAAGGAACAGGCTCGAGGGGCTGAATGGCCTCCTCCTGTTCCTATAGTAACAGGCTCGAGGGGCTGAATGGCCTCCTCCTATTCCTATAGTGGCAGACTCGACGGTCTGAATGGGCCTCCTCCTGTACCGAGTCTAACATGTTCGAGGGGCTGTATGGCTTCCTTCTGTTCCCTTGTAACAGGCTTGCGGGGCTGAATGGGCCTCCTCCTTTTCCTGTGTAACAGGCTCGAGGGGCTGAATGGGCCTCGTCCTGTTCCGATAGTAACAGGCTCGAGGGGCTGAATGGCCTCCTTCTTTTCCTTTGCAACAGGCTTGAGGGGCTGAATGGCCTCCTCCTTTTCCTGTGTAACAGGCTCGAGGGGCTCAATGGGCCTCCTCCTGTTCCGATCGTAACAGGCTCGAGGGGCTGAATGGTCCTCCTCCTGTTCCTATAGTAACAGGCTCGAGGGGCTGAATGGCCTCCTCCTGTTCCTATAGTAACAGGCTCGAGGGGCTGAATGGGCCTCCTCCTGTTCCTATCGCAACCGGCTCGAGGGGCTGAATGGGCTTCCTCCTGTTCCTGTGCAACAGGCTCGAGGGGCTGAATGGCCTACTCCAGTTCCTATAGTAACAGGCTCGAGGGGCTGAATGGGCCTCCTCCTATTCCTATAGTGGCAGACTCGACGGTCTGAATGGGCCTCCTCCTGTACCGAGTCTAACATGTTCGAGGGGCTGTATGGCTTCCTTCTGTTCCCTTGTAACAGGCTTGCGGGGCTGAATGGGCCTCCTCCTTTTCCTGTGTAACAGGCTCGAGGGGCTGAATGGGCCTCGTCCTGTTCCGATAGTAACAGGCTCGAGGGGCTGAATGGCCTCCTTCTTTTCCTTTGCAACAGGCTTGAGGGGCTGAATGGCCTCCTCCTTTTCCTGTGTAACAGGCTCGAGGGTCTCAATGGTCCTCCTCCTGTTCCTATAGTAACAGGCTCGAGGGGCTGAATGGCCTCCTCCTGTTCCTATAGTAACAGGCTCGAGGGGCTGAATGGGCCTCCTCCTGTTCCTATCGCAACCGGCTCGAGGGGCTGAATGGGCTTCCTCCTGTTCCTGTGCAACAGGCTCGAGGGGCTGAATGGCCTACTCCAGTTCCTATAGTAACAGGCTCGAGGGGCTGAATGGGCCTCCTCCTGTTTCGATAGTAACAGGCCCGAGGGGCTGAATGGGCCTCCTCCTGTTCCTATCGTAACAGGCTCGAGGGGCTGAATGGGCCTCCTCCTGTTCCTATAGTAACAGGCTCGAGGGGCTGAATGGGCCTCCTCCCGTTCCAATAGCAACAGGCTCGAGGGGCTGAATGGCCTCCTCCTGTTCCTATAGTAACAGGCTCGAGGGGCTGAATGGGCCTCCTCCTGTTCCCTTGTAACAGGCTCGAGGGGCTGAACGGCCTCCTCCTGCTCATGTGTAACAGGCTCGAGGGGCTGAATGGGCCTCCTCCTGTTCCTATTGCAACAGGCTCGAGGGGCTGAACGCCCTCCTCCTGCTCATGTGTAACAGGCTCGAGGGGCTGAATGGGCCTCCTCCTGTTCCTATTGCAACAGGCTCGAGGGGCTGAATGGGCCTCCACCTGTTCCTATTGCAACAGGCTCGAGGGGCTGAACGGCCTCCTCCTGCTCATGTGTAACAGGCTCGAGGGGCTGAATGGCCTCCTTCTGTTCCTGTGTCACAGGCTCGAGGGGCTGAATGGCCTCCTTCTGTTCCTGTGTAACAGGCTCGAGGGGCTGAATGGGCCTCCGTCTGTTCCTGTGTAACAGGCTCGAGGGGCTGAATGGCCTCCTCCTTTTCCTGTGTAACAGGCTCGAGGGGCTGAATGGGCCTCGTCCTGTTCCGATAGTAACAGGCTCGAGGGGCTGAATGGCCTCCTTCTTTTCCTTTGCAACACGCTTGAGGGGCTGAATGGCCTCCTCCTTTTCCTGTGTAACAGGCTCGAGGGGCAGAATGGGCCTCCTCCTGTTCCTATCGTAACAGGCTCGAGGGGCTGAATGGTCCTCCTCCTGTTCCTATAGTAACAGGCTCGAGGGGCTGAATGGGCCTCCTCCCGTTCCAATAGCAACAGGCTCGAGGGGCTGAATGGCCTCCTCCTGTTCCTATAGTAACAGGCTCGAGGGGCTGAACGGCCTCCTCCTGTTCCTATCGCAACAGGCTCGAGGGGCTGAATGGGCTTCCTCCTGTTCCTGTGCAACAGGCTCGAGGGGCTGAATGGCCTACTCCAGTTCCTATAGTAACAGGCTCGAGGGGCTGAATGGGCCTCCTCCTGTTCCGATAGTAACAGGCTCGAGGGGCTGAATGGGCCTCCTCCTGTTCCTATAGTAACAGGCTCGAGGGGCTGAATGGGCCTCCTCCCGTTCCAATAGCAACAGGCTCGAGGGGCTGAATGGCCTCCTCCTGTTCCTATAGTAACAGGCTCGAGGGGCTGAATGGGCCTCCTCCTGTTCCTATCGCAACCGGCTCGAGGGGCTGAATGGGCTTCCTCCTGTTCCTGTGCAACAGGCTCAAGGGGCTGAATGGCCTCCTCCTGTTCCTGTGTAACAGGCTCGAGGGGCTGAATGGGCCTCCTCGTGTTCTGATAGTAACAGGATCGAGGGGCTGAATGGCCTCCTCCTGTTCCTATCGTAACAGGCTCGAGGGGCTGAATGGCCTCCTCCTGTTCCCTTGTAACAGGCTCGAGGGGCTGAACGGCCTCCTCCTGCTCATGTGTAACAGGCTCGAGGGGCTGAATGGGCCTCCTCCTGTTCCTATTGCAACAGGCTCGAGGGGCTGAATGGGCCTCCTCCTGTTCCTATTGCAACAGGCTCGAGGGGCTGAACGGCCTCCTCCTGCTCATGTGTAACAGGCTCGAGGGGCTGAATGGGCCTCCTCCTGTTCCGATGGTAATAGGCTCGAGGGGCTGAATGGGCCTCCTCCTGTTCCTATTGCAACAGGCTCGAGGGGCTGAATGGGCCTCCACCTGTTCCTATTGCAACAGGCTCGAGGGGCTGAACGGCCTCCTCCTGCTCATGTGTAACAGGCTCGAGGGGCTGAATGGCCTCCTTCTGTTCCTGTGTCACAGGCTCGAGGGGCTGAATGGCCTCCTTCTGTTCCTGTGTAACAGGCTCGAGGGGCTGAATGGGCCTCCGTCTGTTCCTGTGTAACAGGCTCGAGGGGCTGAATGGCCTCCTTCTATTCCTGTGTAACAGGCTCGAGGGGCTGAATGGGCCTCCGTCTGTTCCTGTGTAACAGGCTCGAGGGGCTGAATGGCCTCCGTCTGTTCCTGTGTAACAGGCTCGAGGGGCTGAATGGCCTCCTTCTGTTCCTGTGTAACAGGCTCGAGGGGCTGAATGGGCCTCGTCCTGTTCCGATAGTAACAGGCTCGAGGGGCTGAACGGCCTCCTCCTGTTCCTGTGTAACAGGCTCGAGGGACTGAATGGGCCTCCTCCCGTTCCAATAGCAACAGGCTCGAGGGGCTGAATGGCCTCCTCCTGTTCCTATAGTAACAGACTCGAGGCGTTGAATGGCATCCTCCTGTTCCTATGGTAACAGACTCGACGGTCTGAATGGGCCTCCTCCTGTACCGACTCTAACATGTTCGAGGGGCTGTATGGCCTCCTTCTGTTCCCTTGTAACAGGCTCGAGGGGCTGAATGGGCCTCCTCCTGTTCCTTTCGTAACAGGCTCGAGAGGCTGAATGGGCCTCCTCCTGTTCCGATAGTAACAGGGTCGAGGGGCTGAACGGCCTAATCCTGTTCCTATCGTAACAGACTCGAGGGGCTGAATGGGCCTCCTCCTGTTCCTATCGTAACAGACTCGAGGGGCTGAATGGCCTCCTCCTGTTCCTATAGTAAATGGCTCGAGAGGCTGAATGCCCTCCTTCTGTTCCTTTGCAACAGGCTTGAGGGGCTGAATGGCCTCCTCCTGTTCCTGTGTAACAGGCTCGAGGGGCTGAATGGGCCTCGTCCTGTTCCGATAGTAACAGGCTCGAGGGGCTGAATGGCCTCCTTCTGTTCCTTTGCAACAGGCTCGAGGGGCTGAATGGGCCTCCTCGTGTTCTGATAGTAACAGGATCGAGGGGCTGAATGGAACTCCTCCTGTTCCAAAAGGAACAGGCTCGAGGGGCTGAATGGCCTCCTCCTGTTCCTATAGTAGCAGACTCGAGGCGTTGAATGGCCTCCTCCTGTTCCTATAGTAACAGACTCGAGGGGCTGAATGGGCCTCCTCCTATTCCTATTGCAACAGGCTCGAGGGGCTGAATGGGCCTCCTCCTGTTCCGATAGTAACCGGCTCGAGGGGCTGAATGGCCTCCTCCTGTTCCTGTGTCACAGGCTCGAGGGGCTGAATGGGCCTCCTCCTGTTCCTATAGTAACAGGCTCGAGGGGCTGAATGGCCTCCTCCTGTTCCTTTGTAACAGGCTTGAGGGGCTGAAAGGGCCTCCTCCTGTTCCAACAGTAACATGTTCGAGGGGCTGAATGGGCCTCGTCCTGTTCCTGTGGAACCGGCTCGAGGGGCTGAATGGGCATCCCCCTGTTCCTATAGTAACAGGCTCGCGGGGCTGAATGGCCACCTTCTGTTGCTTTGTAACAGGCTTGAGGGGCTGAATGGGCCTCCTCCTTTTCCTCTGTAAAAGGCTCGAGGGGCTGAATGGCCTCCTCCTGTTCCTCTGTCACAGGCTCGAGGGGCTGAATGGGCATCCCCCTGTTCCTATAGTAACAGGCTCGAGGGGCTGAATGGCCTCCTTCTGTTCCTTTGTAACAGGCTTGAGGGGCTGAATGGCCTCCTCCTGTTCCTATGGTAAAACTCTCGAGGGGCTGAATGGCCTTCTCCTGTTCCTTTCGTAGCAGACTCGTGGGGCTGAATGGGCCTCCTCCAGTTCCTACAGTAAATGTCTCGAGGGGCTGAATGGCCTACTCCTGTACCTGTTGTAACAGGATCGAGGCGTTGAATGGCATCATCCTGTTCCTATAGTAACAGACTCGAGGGGCTGAATGGCTTCCTTCTGTTCCTTTGCAACAGGCCCGAGGGGCTGAATGGCCTCCTCCTGTTCCGATCGTAACAGGCTCGAGGGGCTGAATGGGCCTCCTCCTGTTCCGATAGTAACAGGCTCGAGGGGCTGAATGGCCTCCTCCTGTTCCTGTGTAACAGCCTCGATGGGCTGAATGGCCTCCTCCTGTTCCGATAGTAACAGGCTCGAGGGGCTGAATGGGCCTCCTCCTGTTCCTATGGTAACAGGCTCGAGGGGCTGAATGGCCTCCTCCAGTTCCTATGGTAAAAGTCTCGAGGGGCTGAAAGGGCCTCCTCCTGTTCCGATAGTAACAGGCTCGAGGGGCTGAATGGGCCTCCTCCTGTTCCGATAGTAACAGGCTCGAGGTGCTGAATGGGCCTCCTCCTGTTCCGATAGTAACAGGCTCGAGGGGCTGAATGGGCCTCCTCCTTTTCCTATAGTAACAGGCTCGAGGGGCTGAACGGCCTCCTACTGTTCTTATCGCAACAGGCTCGAGGGGCTGAATGGCCTCCTCCTGTTCCTGTGTAACAGGCTCGATGGGCTGAATGGCCTCCTCCTGTTCCGATAGTAACAGGCTCGAGGGGCTGAATGGGCCTCGTCCTGTTCCTATAGTAACAGGCTCGAGGGGCTGAATGGGCCTCCTCCTGTTCCGATAGTAACAGGCTCGAGGGGCTGAATGGGCCTCCTCCTGTTCCTATAGTAACAGGCTCGAGGGGCTGAATGGGCCTCCTCCAGTTCCTATAGCAACAGGCTCGAGGGGCTGAATGGCCTACTCCTGTTCCTACAGTAAATGTCTCGAGGGGCTGAATGGCCTCCTCCTGTTCCTGTTGTAACAGGATCGACGGGTTGAATGGCATCATCCTGTTCCTACAGTAACAGACTCGAGGGGCTGAATGGCATCATCCTGTTCCTATAGTAACAGACTCGAGGGGCTGAATGGGCCTCCACCTGTTCCTATAGCAACATGTTCGAGGGGCTGAATGGCTTCCTTCTGTTCCTTTGCAACAGGCCCGAGGGGCTGAACGGCCTCCTCCTGTTCCTATAGTAACAGGCTCGAGGGGCTGAATGGGCCTCCTCCTGTTCCTATGGTAACAGGCTCGAGGGGCTGAATGGGCCTCCACCTGTTCCAAAAGTAACAGGCTCGAGGGGCTGAATGGGCCTCCTCCAGTTCCTATAGTAACAGGCTCGAGGGGCTGAATGGCCTCCTCCTGTTCCTATCGTAACAGGCTCGAGGGGCTGAATGGCCTCCACCTGTTCCTATAGTAACAGGCTCGAGGGGCTGAATGGCCTCCTCCAGTTCCTATAGTAACAGGCTCGAGGGGCTGAATGGCCTCCTCCTGTTCCTATCGTAACAGGCTCGAGGGGCTGAATGGCCTCCACCTGTTCCTATAGTAACAGGCTCGAGGGGCTGAATGGCCTCCTCCAGTTCCTATAGTAACAGGCTCGAGGGGCTGAATGGCCTTCTCGAGCCGTATCTCCCTTCCCCTTTAAGAGAAGGTGCACCAGGTGAGCTCTTCCAGGTGAGCCGTTGTTGTTGCGCTGCCATTGGCTGGCTGGTCGCCAGGGCGACGTCTGGGCCCCTCCCACACCTGTGAGTGACAGCCCGAGGCCAGGCTCCGACAGGTGAGTTCCAACAGGTCATTCACAGCTCGTCGGGGCTGCAGGGAATTGGGCCCCTGGCCTGTCGGCTTGGACCCTGAGGCCTTGCGGCCCCCCCTTCCCCGGGCCTGGGCTCGGGGCTGAGATCGAGCCCAGGCCACAGCCTCTCAACGTCTGCCTCCCTCCCTCCTTCCCTCCCTCCGATGGCGGTGGAAACTCACCTGGGAGGAAGAGAGAGAGAGAGAGACAGAGGAGGAAGACATTTCCAATCGGACTGGGAGCAAATCGGGAAGGCTGAGCTCCCAATCCTGGTGTGTCCAGACACCTCCTGTATCTAACCCTGTATCTGCCCTGGGAGTGTTTGATGGGACAGTGTAGAGGGAGCTTTACTCTGTATCTAACCCTGTATCTGCCCTGGGAGTGTTTGACGGGACAGTGTAGAGGGAGCTTTACTCTGTATCTCACACTGTACCTGCCCTGGGAGTGTTTGATGGGACAGTGTAGAGGGAGCTTTACTCTGTATCTAACCCTGTACCTGCCCTGGGAGTGTTTGATGGGACAGTGTAGAGGGAGCTTTACTCTGTATCTAACCCTGTACCTGCCCTGGGAGTGTTTGATGGGACAGTGTAGAGGGAGCTTTACTCTGTATCTAACCCTGTACCTGCCCTGGGAGTGTTTGATGGGACAGTGTAGAGGGAGCTTTACTCTGTATCTAACCCTGTACCTGCCCTGGGAGTGTTTGATGGGACAGTGTAGAGGGAGCTTTACTCTGTATCTAACCCTGTATCTGCCCTGGGAGTGTTTGACGGGACAGTGTAGAGGGAGCTTTACTCTGTATCTCACACTGTACCTGCCCTGGGAGTGTTTGATGGGACAGTGTAGAGGGAGCTTTACTCTGTATCTAACCCTGTACCTGCCCTGGGAGTGTTTGATGGGACAGTGTAGAGGGAGCTTTACTCTGTATCTAACCCTGTACCTGCCCTGGGAGTGTTTGATGGGACAGTGTAGAGGGAGCTTTACTCTGTATCTAACCCTGTACCTGCCCTGGGAGTGTTTGATGGGACAGTGTAGAGGGAGCTTTACTCTGTATCGAACCCTGTACCTGCCCTGGGAGTGTTTGATGGGACAGTGTAGAGGGAGCTTTACTCTGTATCTAACCCTGTACCTGCCCTGGGAGTGTTTGACGGGACAATGTAGAGGGAGCTTTACTCTGTATCTAACCCTGTACCTGCCCTGGGAGTGTTTCATGGGACAGTGTAGAGGGAGCTTTACTCTGTATCTAACCCTGTACCTGCCCTGGGAGTGTTTGATGGGACAGTGTAGAGGGAGCTTTACTCTGTATCTAACCCTGTACCTGCCCTGGGAGTGTTTGAAGGGACAGTGTAGAGGGAGCTTTACTCTGTATCTAACCCTGTACCTGCCCTGGGAGTGTTTGATGGGACAGTGCAGAGGGAGCTTTACTCTGTATCTAACCCTGTACCTGACCCCGGGGAGTGTTTGACGGGACAGTGTAGAGGGAGCTTTACTCTGTATCTAACCCTGTACCTGCCCTGGGAGTGTTTGATGGGACAGTGTAGAGGGAGCTTTACTCTGTATCTAACCCTGTACCTGCCCTGGGAGTGTTTGATGGGACAGTGTAGAGGGAGCTTTACTCTGTATCCAACCCTGTACCTGCTCTGGGAGTGTTTGACGGGACAGTGTAGAGGGAGCTTTACTCTGCATCTAACACTGTACCTGACCCTGGGAGTGTTTGATGGGACAGTGTAGAGGGAGCTTTACTCTGTATCTAACCCTGTACCTGACCCTGGGAGTGTTTGATGGGACAGTGTAGAGGGAGCTTTACTCTGTATCTAACCCTGGACCTGTCCTGGGAGTGTTTGATGGGACAGTGTAGAGGGAGCTTTACTCTGTATCTAACCCTGTACCTGCCCTGGGAGGGTTTGATGGGACAGTGTAGAGGGAGCTTTACTCTGTATCTAACCCTGGACCTGTCCTGGGAGTGTTTGATGGGACAGTGTAGAGGGAGCTTTACTCTGTATCTAACCCTGTACCTGCCCTGGGAGTGTTTGATGGGACAGTGTAGAGGGAGCTTTACTCTGTATCTAACCCTGTACCTGCCCTGGGAGGGTTTGATGGGACAGTGTAGAGTGAGCTTTACTCTGTATCTAACCCTGTACCTGCCCTGGGAGTGTTTGACGGGACAGTGTAGCGGGAGCTTTACTCTGTATCGAACCCTGTACCTGCCCTGGGAGTGTTTGATGGGACAGTGTAGAGGGAGCTTTACTCTGTATCTAACCCTGTACCTGCCCTGGGAGTGTTTGACGGGACAGTGTAGAGGGAGCTTTACTCTGTATCTAACCCTGTACCTGCCCTGGGAGTGTTTCATGGGACAGTGTAGAGGGAGCTTTACTCTGTATCTAACCCTGTACCTGCCCTGGGAGTGTTTGATGGGACAGTGTAGAGGGAGCTTTACTCTGTATCTAACCCTGTACCTGCCCTGGGAGTGTTTGAAGGGACAGTGTAGAGGGAGCTTTACTCTGTATCTAACCCTGTACCTGCCCTGGGAGTGTTTGATGGGACAGTGCAGAGGGAGCTTTACTCTGTATCTAACCCTGTACCTGACCCCGGGGAGTGTTTGACGGGACAGTGTAGAGGGAGCTTTACTCTGTATCTAACCCTGTACCTGCCCTGGGAGTGTTTGATGGGACAGTGTAGAGGGAGCTTTACTCTGTATCTAACCCTGTACCTGCCCTGGGAGTGTTTGATGGGACAGTGTAGAGGGAGCTTTACTCTGTATCCAACCCTGTACCTGCTCTGGGAGTGTTTGACGGGACAGTGTAGAGGGAGCTTTACTCTGTATCTAACACTGTACCTGACCCTGGGAGTGTTTGATGGGACAGTGTAGAGGGAGCTTTACTCTGTATCTAACCCTGTACCTGACCCTGGGAGTGTTTGATGGGACAGTGTAGAGGGAGCTTTACTCTGTATCTAACCCTGGACCTGTCCTGGGAGTGTTTGATGGGACAGTGTAGAGGGAGCTTTACTCTGTATCTAACCCTGTACCTGCCCTGGGAGGGTTTGATGGGACAGTGTAGAGGGAGCTTTACTCTGTATCTAACCCTGGACCTGCCCTGGGAGTGTTTGACGGGACAGTGTAGAGGGAGCTTTACTCTGTATCTAACCCTGGACCTGTCCTGGGAGTGTTTGATGGGACAGTGTAGAGGGAGCTTTACTCTGTATCTAATCCTGTACCTGCCCTGGGAGTGTTTGACGGGACAGTGTGGAGGGAGTTTTACTCTGTATCTCACCCTGTACCTGCCCTGGGAGTGTTTGATGGGACAGTGTAGAGGGAGCTTTACTCTGTATCTAATCCTGTACCTGCCCTGGGAGTGTTTGATGGGACAGTGTAGAGGGAGCTTTACTCTGTATCTAACCCTGTACCTGCCCTGGGAGTGTTTGATGGGACAGTGTAGAGGGAGCTTTACTCTGTATCTAACCCTGTACCTGCCCTGGGAGTATTTGACGGGACAGTGTAGAGGGAGCTTTACTCTGTATCTAACCCTGGACCTGCCCTGGGAGTGTTTGACGGGACAGTGTAGAGGGAGCTTTACTCTGTATCTAACCATGTCCCTGCCCTGGGAGTGTTTGACGGGACAGTGTGGAGGGAGCTTTACTCTGTATCTAACCCTGTACCTGCCCTGGGAGTGTTTGATGGGACAGTGTAGAGGGAGCTTTACTCTGTATCTAACCCTGTACCTGCCCTGGGAGTGTTTGATGGGACAGTGTGGAGTGAGCTTTACTCTGTATCTAACCCTGTACCTGCCCTGGGAGTGTTTGATGGGACAGTGTAGAGGGAGCTTTACTCTGTATCTAACCCTGTACCTGCCCTGGGAGTGTTTGATGGGACAGTGTAGAGGGAGCTTTACTCTGTATCTAACCCTGTACCTGCCCTGGGAGTGTTTGATGGGACAGTGTGGAGGGAGCTTTTTGAAGTGCGGTCACTGTTGTAACGTAGGAAACGCAGCAGCCAATTTGCGCACAGCAAGATCCCACAAACAGCAATGAAATATTGACTACATAATCTGTTTATCTGATGTTATATATTGGCCCCAGGACACCAGGGAGATCTCCCTGCCCTTCTTGCAATAGTGGCCATGGGATGTTTTCCATCCACCTGAGAGGGGCAGACGGGGCCCTCGGTTTAACGTCTCATGCGAAAGACGGCACCTCCGACAGTGCAGCACTCCCTCAGTACTGGGACCGGGGAGTGTGGGCCTGGATTATGGGGCTCGAGTCCTAGAGTATATCCATCTCCCTCCGACAGTGCAGCACTCCCTCAGTACTGGGACCGGGGAGTGTGGGCCTGGATTATGGGGCTCGAGTCCTAGAGTATATCCATCTACCTCCGACAGTGCAGCACTCCCTCAGTACTGGGACCGGGGAGTGTGGGCCTGGATTATGGGGCTCGAGTCCTAGAGTATATCCATCTCCCTCCGACAGTGCAGCACTCCCTCAGTACTGGGACCGGGGAGTGTGGGCCTGGATTATGGGCTCAAGTCCTCGAGTATATCCATCTCCCTCCGACAGTGCAGCACTCCCTCAGTACTGGGACCGGGGAGTGTGGGCCTGGATTATGGGGTTCGAGTCCTAGAGTATATCCATCTCCCTCCGACAGTGCAGCACTCCCTCAGTACTGGGACCGGGGAGTGTGGGCCTGGATTATGGGGCTCGAGTCCTAGAGTATATCCATCTACCTCCGACAGTGCAGCACTCCCTCAGTACTGGGACCGGGGAGTGTGGGCCTGGATTATGGGCTCGAGTCCTAGAGTATATCCATCTACCTCCGACAGTGCAGCACTCCCTCAGTACTGGGACCGGGGAGTGTGGGCCTGGATTATGGGGCTCAAGTCCTAGAGTATATCCATCTCCCTCCGACAGTGCAGCACTCCCTCAGTACTGGGACCGGGGAGTGTGGGCCTGGATTATGGGGCTCGAGTCCTAGAGTATATCCATCTCCCTCCGACAGTGCAGCACTCCCTCAGTACTGGGACCGGGGAGTGTGGGCCTGGATTATGGGGCTCGAGTCCTAGAGTATATCCATCTCCCTCCGACAGTGCAGCACTCCCTCAGTACTGGGACCGGGGAGTGTGGGCCTGGATTATGGGCTCAAGTCCTAGAGTATATCCATCTACCTCCGACAGTGCAGCACTCCCTCAGTACTGGGACCGGGGAGTGTGGGCCTGGATTATGGGGCTCGAGTCCTAGAGTATATCCATCTACCTCCGACAGTGCAGCACTCCCTCAGTACTGGGACCAGGGAGTGTGGGCCTGGATTATGGGGCTCGAGTCCTAGAGTATATCCATCTCCCTCCGACAGTGCAGCACTCCCTCAGTACTGGGACCGGGGAGTGTGGGCCTGGATTATGGGGCTCAAGTCCTAGAGTATATCCATCTACCTCCGACAGTGCAGCACTCCCTCAGTACTGGGACCGGGGAGTGTGGGCCTGGATTATGGGGCTCAAGTCCTAGAGTATATCCATCTACCTCCGACAGTGCAGCACTCCCTCAGTACTGGGACCGGGGAGTGTGGACCTGGATTATGGGGCTCGAGTCCTAGAGTATATCCATCTCCCTCCGACAGTGCAGCACTCCCTCAGTACTGGGACCGGGGAGTGTGGGCCTGGATTATGGGGCTCAAGTCCTAGAGTATATCCATCTCCCTCCGACAGTGCAGCACTCCCTCAGTACTGGGACCGGGGAGTGTGGGCCTGGATTATGGGGCTCAAGTCCTAGAGTATATCCATCTCCCTCCGACAGTGCAGCACTCCCTCAGTACTGGGACCGGGGAGTGTGGGCCTGGATTATGGGGCTCAAGTCCTAGAGTATATCCATCTACCTCCGACAGTGCAGCACTCCCTCAGTACTGGGACCGGGGAGTGTGGACCTGGATTATGGGGCTCGAGTCCTAGAGTATATCCATCTCCCTCCGACAGTGCAGCACTCCCTCAGTACTGGGACCGGGGAGTGTGGGCCTGGATTATGGGGCTCGAGTCCTGGAGTATATCCATCTCCCTCCGACAGTGCAGCACTCCCTCAGTACTGGGACCGGGGAGTGTGGGCCTGGATTATGGGGCTCAAGTCCTAGAGTATATCCATCTACCTCCGACAGTGCAGCACTCCCTCAGTACTGGGACCGGGGAGTGTGGGCCTGGATTATGGGGCTCAAGTCCTAGAGTATATCCATCTCCCTCCGACAGTGCAGCACTCCCTCAGTACTGGGACCGGGGAGTGTGGACCTGGATTATGGGGCTCGAGTCCTAGAGTATATCCATCTACCTCCGACAGTGCAGCACTCCCTCAGTACTGGGACCGGGGAGTGTGGGCCTGGATTATGGGCTCAAGTCCTAGAGTATATCCATCTACCTCCGACAGTGCAGCACTCCCTCAGTACTGGGACCGGGGAGTGTGGGTCTGGATTATGGGGCTCGAGTCCTAGAGTATATCCATCTCCCTCCGACAGTGCAGCACTCCCTCAGTACTGGGACCGGGGAGTGTGGACCTGGATTATGGGGCTCGAGTCCTAGAGTATATCCATCTCCCTCCGACAGTGCAGCACTCCCTCAGTACTGGGACCGGGGAGTGTGGGCCTGGATTATGGGGCTCGAGTCCTAGAGTATATCCATCTCCCTCCGACAGTGCAGCACTCCCTCAGTACTGGGACCGGGGAGTGTGGACCTGGATTATGGGGCTCGAGTCCTAGAGTATATCCATCTACCTCCGACAGTGCAGCACTCCCTCAGTACTGGGACCGGGGAGCGTGGGCCTGGATTATGGGGCTCGAGTCCGAGAGTATATACATCTCCCTCCGACAGTGCAGCACTCCCTCAGTACTGGGACCGGGGAGTGTGGGCTTGGATTATGGGGCTCGAGTCCTAGAGTATATCCATCTCCCTCCGACAGTGCAGCACTCCCTCAGTACTGGGACCGGGGAGTGTGGGCCTGGATTATGGGGCTCAAGTCCGAGAGTATATCCATCTACCTCCGACAGTGCAGCACTCCCTCAGTACTGGGACCGGGGAGTGTGGGCCTGGATTATGGGGCTCGAGTCCTAGAGTATATCCATCTACCTCCGACAGTGCAGCACTCCCTCAGTACTGGGACCGGGGAGTGTGGGCCTGGATTATGGGGCTCAAGTCCTAGAGTATATCCATCTCCCTCCGACAGTACAGCACTCCCTCAGTACTGGGACCGGGGAGTGTGGGCCTGGATTATGGGGCTCGAGTCCTAGAGTATATCCATCTCCCTCCGACAGTGCAGCACTCCCTCAGTACTGGGACCGGGGAGTGTGGGCCTGGATTATGGGGCTCAAGTCCTAGAGTATATCCATCTACCTCCGACAGTGCAGCACTCCCTCAGTACTGGGACCGGGGAGTGTGGGCCTGGATTATGGGCTCAAGTCCGAGAGTATATCCATCTCCCTCCGACAGTGCAGCACTCCCTCTGTACTGGGACCGGGGAGTGTGGGCCTGGATTATGGGGCTCAAGTCCTAGAGTATATCCATCTACCTCCGACAGTGCAGCACTCCCTCAGTACTGGGACCGGGGAGTGTGGGCCTGGATTATGGGGCTCGAGTCCTAGAGTATATCCATCTCCCTCCGACAGTGCAGCACTCCCTCAGTACTGGCACCGGGGAGTGTGGGCCTGGATTATGGGGCTCGGGTCCTAGAGTATATCCATCTCCCTCCGACAGTGCAGCACTCCCTCAGTACTGGGACCGGGGAGTGTGGGCCTGGATTATGGGGCTCGAGTCCTAGAGTATATCCATCTCCCTCCGACAGTGCAGCACTCCCTCAGTACTGGGACCGGGGAGTGTGGGCCTGGATTATGGGGCTCGAGTCCTAGAGTATATACATCTCCCTCCGACAGTGCAGCACTCCCTCAGTACTGGGACCGGGGAGTGTGGGCCTGGATTATGGGGCTCAAGTCCTAGAGTATATCCATCTCCCTCCGACAGTGCAGCACTCCCTCTGTACTGGGACCGGGGAGTGTGGGCCTGGATTATGGGGCTCGAGTCCTAGAGTATATCCATCTCCCTCCGACAGTGCAGCACTCCCTCTGTACTGGGACCGGGGAGTGTGGGCCTGGATTATGGGGCTCGAGTCCTAGAGTATATCCATCTACCTCCGACAGTGCAGCACTCCCTCAGTACTGGGAGCGGGGAGTGTGGGCCTGGATTATGGGGCTCGAGTCCTAGAGTATATCCATCTCCCTCCGACAGTGCAGCACTCCCTCAGTACTGGGACCGGGGAGTGTGGGCCTGCATTATGGGGCTCGAGTCCTAGAGTATATCCATCTACCTCCGACAGTGCAGCACTCCCTCAGTACTGGGACCGGGGAGTGTGGGCCTGGATTATGGGGCTCGAGTCCTAGAGTATATCCATCTCCCTCCGACAGTGCAGCACTCCCTCAGTACTGGGACCGGGGAGTGTGGGCCTGGATTATGGGGCTCAAGTCCTAGAGTATATCCATCTCCCTCCGACAGTGCAGCACTCCCTCAGTACTGGGACCGGGGAGTGTGGGCCTGGATTATGGGCTCGAGTCCTAGAGTATATCCATCTCCCTCCGACAGTGCAGCACTCCCTCGGTACTGGGACCGGGGAGTGTGGGCCTGGATTATGGGGCTCAAGTCCTAGAGTATATCCATCTCCCTCCGACAGTGCAGCACTCCCTCAGTACTGGGACCGGGGAGTGTGGGCCTGGATTATGGGGCTCGGGCCTCTGTCGTGAGGGTCCGAACCCACGACCTTCTGACTCGGAGGGGAAGGAGCAGAGACCCACTGAGGCACTACTTACACCAATACCAGAACTGAGAGCTTCTCCCTTTCAGGAAAGGGTGAACAGGCTGGGGCTCTTTTCTCTAGAAAAGAGAAGACTGAGGGGTGACCTGATCGGGGTCTTTCAGATTATGAAAGGGTTCGATGGGGTAGATGTAGAGAAGATATTTCCACTTGTGGGAGAGACCGGAACTAGGGGGCCATAAATATAAGAGAGTCACTAATAAATCCAATCGGGAATTCAGGAGAAACTTCTTTACCCAGAGAGTGGTGAGAATGTGGAACTCGCTCCCACAAGGAGTAGTCGAGACGAATAGTGTAGATGGATTTAAGGGGAAGCTGGATAAACACATGAGGGAGAAAGGAATAGAAGGATATGGGGATAGGGTGAGATGGAGTCGGGAGGGAGGAGGCTCGTGTGGAGCATAAACACCGGGATAGACCTGTTGGGCCGAATGGCCTGTTTCTGCCCGGTAAAGTTTGACTTGGCAAGTTGTAAATTCGAAAACGGCGCAGTCCAGGTTCACGTTCAGGTGGCCCGCAGTCGACAAGTTGCCAGTGCTCGGAGCTGGTTGGTTTATCAGGAGGGCGTGCCTGGAGGACGTTATTCATTAACCAGAGCTGCCCTTCGATCCCAGGGACGGAGGTTGGTGGGCTGGCCAGCGCGGTGGGGGCATAAGGAAAGCGAAAGAGATAAGGAGTGTTATCTCTCCCGCTCTCTCTCTCTCGCTCTCTCTCACACACAACGAGAGTCCGCTCTCCCGAAGGCAAAGCTGCATCGACCTCTCCAAGTCTGCAAGGTGAGTGCTAAAGGGACTAAAGCGTCTCCCTCTTCGTATCGGCCCCTGGAATTCAAGCCCGGTGAGCTGGGATTGAGTGACCGTCCGGAGCTCGCCCAGCGACCGGGACTCGCTCGCTCACCTCCAGCTCTTGTTGCTCCGTCCCCTCTGTGTTCGAAGGCAGGAGCGCAGGAACAGGAGGAGGCTCATTCAGCCCCTCGAGCCTGTTACACAGGAACAGGAGGAGGCCATTCAGCCCCTCGAGTCTGTTACTATAGGAACAGGAGGAGGCCCGCTCAGCCCCTCGAGTCTGTTACACAGGAACAGGAGGAGGCCCATTCAGCCCCTCGAGCCTGTTACACAGGAACAGGAGGAGGCCATTCAGCCCCTCGAGCCTGTTACTATAGGAACATGAGGAGGCCCATTCAGCCCCTCGAGCCTGTTACTATAGGAACAGGAGGAGGCCATTCAGCCCTTCGAGTCTGTTACTATAGGAACAGGAGGAGGCCCGCTCAGCCCCTCGAGTCTGTTACACAGGAACAGGAGGAGGCCCATTCAGCCCCCTCGAGTCTCATATAGGAACAGGGAGAGGCCATTCAGCCACTCGAGCCTGTTAGATAGGAACAGGAGGAGGCCCATTCAGCCCCTCGAGCCTGTCACTATAGGAACAGGAGGAGGCCCATTCAGCCCCTCGAGCCTGTTAGATAGGAACAGGAGAAGGCCCATTCAGCCCCTCGAGCCTGTCACTATTGGAACAGGAGGAGGCCCATTCAGCCCCTCGAGCCTGTTACTGCAGGAACAGGAGGAGGCCATTCAGCCCCTCGAGCCTGTTCCGCCATTCAATCAGACCCTGGCTGATCTGTATCCGAACTCCATCCACCTGCCATGGCCCCATGTCCCTTAATACCCTCGGCGAGCAAAAACCTATCGATCTCCGAATTAAAATGATTGATTGAGCTGGCATCAACTGCTTCTTGTTCCCCACTTCTACCACCCTTTGTGTGAAGAAATGTCTCCTGACTTCCATCCTGAATGGCCTGGCTCTGATTTTAAGGTTATGTCCCCTCGTCCTCGACTCCCTCCACCAGTGGATAAAGTCTCTCTGGAGGGAGGAGGGTGAACAGCCAGTAGTCGTGGTCCATGTCAGTACCAACGACATTGGTAGGAAGAGGTATGAGGTCCTGCGGGCAGATTTTAAGGAGTTCGGAGATAGATTAAGAAGCAGGACCTCAAAGGTTGTAATCTCCGGATTAGTCCCGGTGCCATGCTCTCGCGAGTATAGAAATAAAAGGATAGAGGAGATGGATGTGTGGCTGGAGAGATGGTGCAGGAGGGAGGGCTTTAGATTCCTGGGGCATTGGGACCAGTTCTGGGGGAGGTGGGACCTGTCCAGGCCGGACGGTTTGCACCTCAATGGAGCTGAGACCAATGTCCTCGCGGGGAGGTTCGCTCGTGCTGTCGGGGAGGGGTGGGGTGTTTAAACTTGGCAGGGAGATGGGCACCAGGATGTAGCATTGGAAAGGAGAAACAAGGGGCACAAAGGATTGAGAGAGACAGATAGCATTAGAGTATTAGGTGGGGTCAGACTAAGAGAGAGAATACGAGAAGGTCTAAGACAGGCTTACAGTGCATGTGTGTCGACGCACGAAACGTGGTAAACAAGGTCGGTGAGCTGCAGGCCCAAATAGTCACATGGGAATGTGATGACGGAGACCTGGCTCAAAAAAGGGCAGGATTGGCAACTAAATATTCCTGGATACAAAGGTGTTCAGGAAAGATAGGGAAGGGAAGAAAGGAGTGAGGGGGTGGTGGGTGGCAGTATTGATTAAGGAGAAGATTGCAGTGCTGGAGAGAGAGGATGTCCTGGAGGGGTCAAGGACAGAATCTATTTGGTTAGAGTTCAGGAACAATAGAGGTGCCATTACACTACTGGGTGTATTCTATAGGCCACCAACTGGTGGGAAGGAGATAGAGGAGCAAATTTGCAGGGAAATTACAGAGAGGTGCGAGAGCCATCGAGTCGTGATAATGGGGGACTTCAACTATCCTAATATAGACTGGGATAGTAATAGTGTAAAGGGGCAGAAAGGGGGAGGAATTTCTAAAGTGTGTTCAGGGGAACTTTCTCGACCAGTATGTTTCCAGCCCAACGAGGAAGGAGGCAGTGCTGGACTTGGTTCTAGGGGAATGAGGCGGGCCAAGTGGAGCAAGTGTCAATAGGGGAACATTTAGGGAACAGCGATCATAATATCATAAGGTTTGGAATAGCTATGGAAAAGGGCACGGACCACTCGAAAGTAAAAATACTCAATTTCAGTGGGTTGAGAACGGATCTGGCCCGGGTAAATTGGAAATCAAAGATTGTCAGGCAAAACTGTAATCGAACAGTGGGCGGCCTTTAAGGAGGAGATGGTTGGGGTACAGTCTCGGGACATTCCCACGAGGGGGAAAGGTAGGGCAACTAAAGCCAGAGCTCCCTGGATGACGGAAGAGATAGCGAATAAAATGGAGCAGAAAAAGGGGGCGTATGAGAGATATCAGATTGACAATACAAGTGAGAACCAGGCTGAATATCGAAAGTTCAGAGGGGAAGTGAGAAAGGAAATAAGAGGGGCAGAGAGAGAGAGTATGAGAATAGACTGGCGGCCAACATAAAAGGGAATCCAAAAGTCTTCTACAGGCATGTAAACAGGAAACGGGTAGTAAGAGGAGGGGTGGGGCCGATTAGGGACCATAAAGGAGATCGACTTATGGAGGCAGAGGGGATGGCCGAGGTACTAAATGAGTACTTTGCATCTGTCTTTACCAAGGAAGAAGATGCTGCCAGAGTCTCAGTAAAGGAAGATATAGTTGAGATACTGGATGGGCTAAAAATTGATAAAGAAGAGGTACTAGAAAGGCTGGCTGTACTTAAAGTAGATAAGTCACCAGGTGCAGATGAGATGCATCTTAGGTTGCTGAGGGAAGTAAGGGGGGAAATTGCGGAGGTCCTGGCCATGATCTTCCAAACATCCTTAGATACGGGGGTGGTGCCAGAGGACTGGAGAACTGCAAATGTTAGACCCTTGTTCAAAAAAGGGTGCAAGGATAAACCCAGCAACTACAGGCCAGTCAGTTTAACCTCAGTGGTGGGGAAACTTTTAGAAATGATAATCCGGGACAGAATTAACAGTCACTTGGACAAGTGTGGATTGATTAGGGAAAGCCAGCATGGATTTGTTAAAGGCAAATCGTGTTTAACTAACCTGATAGAGTTTTTTGATGAGGTAACAGAGAGGGTTGATGAGGGCAATGCGGTGGATGCAGTGTATATGGACTTTCAAAAGGCGTTTGATGAAGTGCTGCCCGGTAGGCTTATTATCAAGATTGGGGCCCATGGAATAAAGGGGGCAGTAGCAACATGGATACAGAATTGGTTAAGGGACAGGAAACAGAGAGTAGTGGTGAACGGTTGTTTTTCGGACTGGAGGGAGGTGTACAGTGGTGTTCCCCAGGGGTCAGTGCTGGGACCACTGCTTTTCTTGATATATATTAATGACTTGGACTTGGGTGTACTGGGCACAATTTCAGAATTTGCAGATAACACAAAACTTGGAAGGGTAGTAAACAGTGAGGAGGATAGTGATAGACTTCAAGAGGATATAGACAGGCTGGTGGAATGGGCGGACACGTGGCAGATGAAATTTAACGTGGAAAAATGCAATGTGATACATTTTGGTAGGAAGAACGAGGAGAGGCAAAATAAACTAGAGGGCACAACTCTTAAAGGGGTTCAGGAACAGAGAGATCTGGGGGTATATGTGCACAAATCGTTGAAGGAGGCAGGGCAGGTTGAGAAAGTGGTTAAAAAAGCATACGAGATCCTGGGCTTTATAAACAGAGGCAGAGAGCACAAAAGTATGGAAGTCATGATGAACCTTTATAAAACACTGGTTCGGCCACAACTGGAGTATTGTGTCCAGTTCTGGGCACCGCACTTCAGGAAAGATGTGAAGGCCTTAGAGAGGGTGCAGAAGAGATTTACTAGAATGATTCCAGGGATGAGGGACTTTAGTTACGTGGATAAACTGGAGAAGCTGGGGTTGTTCTCCTTGGAACAGAGACGGTCGAGAGGAGATTTGATCGAGGTGTTCAAAATCATGAAGGGTCTAGACAGAGTAGATAGAGAGAGGCTGTTCCCATTGGCGGAAGGGTCAAGAACCAGAGGACACGGATTGAAGGTGATTGGCAAAAGAACCAAAGGCGGCATGAGGAGAAACTTTTTTACACAGCGAGCGGTTAGGATCTGGAATGCACTGCCCGAGGGGGTGGTGGAGGCAGATTCAATCATGGCCTTCAAAAGGGAACTGGATAAATACTTGAAGGGAAAAATTTGCAGGGCTACGGGGATAGGACACGGGAATGGGACTAACTGAATTGCTCATGAATAGAGCCGGCACGGACTCGATGGGCCGAATGGCCTCCTTCCGTGCTGTAACCTTTCAATGATTCGATCTACTCTATCAATTCCTTTCAAAATCCTAAAAACCTCAATCAAATCACCCCTTTAACCTTCTGTTTAAGGGTATTTTAGATCTTGTATCATGTAATGAGACAGGGTTAATTAGTAATCTCATAGTAAGGGATCCTCAGGGGAAGAGCGATCATAATATGATAGAATTTCACATTGAGTTTGAAAGTGACGTACTTAAGTCAGAAACTAGAGTCTTAAGCTTAAATAAAGCCAATTACGTAGGTATGAGGGACGAGTTGGCTAAGGATGATGGGGAAATTAGATTAAAAGGTATGACTGTAGATAAACAATGGCAAACATTTAAAGAAATATTTCAAAATTCTCAACGAATATACATTCCGTTGAGGAATAAAAACTCCATGGGAATAGTGATCCATCCGTGGCCAACTAAAGAAGTTAAGGATGGTATTAGATTTAAGGAAGAGGCTTATAATGTTGCCAAGAAGAGTAGTAAGCCTGAGGATTGGGAGAGTTTTAGAAACCGGCAAAGGACGACCAGAAAAATTGATAAAAAGGGAGAAAATAGAATATGAGAGCAACTAGCAAGAAATATAAAAACAGATTGCAAGAGTTTCTACAAGTATGTGAAAAGGAAGAGAGCAGCAAAAGTAAACGTTGGTCCCTTAGAGGCTGAGAGAGGAGAAATTATAATGGGGAATCAGGAAATGGCAGAGACGTTGAACAAATATTTTGTATCTGTCTTCAAAGTGGAAGACACAAAAAGCATACCAGAAATATTGGGGAACCAAGGGGCTAATGAGGGAGAGGAACTTAAAACAATTAATATCACCAGAGAAAAAGTACTGGAGAAACTAATGGGACTAAAAGCCGATAAATCCCCTGGACCTGATGGCCGACATCCTCGGGTTCGAAAAGAGGTGGCTGCAGAGATAGTGGATGCATTGGTTTTGATCGTCCAAAATTCTCTTGATTCTGGAACAGTCCCAGCGGATTGGAAGGCAGCAAATGTAACCCCGCTGTTCAAGAAAGGAGGGAGAGAGAAAACAGGGAACTACAGGCCAGTTAGCCTGACATCAGTCGTTGGGAAAATGCTGGGATCCATTATAAAGGAAGTGGTAACAGGGCACTTAGAAAATCATAATATGATTAGGCAGAGTCAACATGGTTTTATGAAAGGGAAATCGTGTTTGACAAATTTATTTGAGTTTTTTGAGGGTGCAACGAGCAGGGTAGATAAAGGGGAACCAGTGGGTGTCGTATATTTGGATTTTCAAAAGGCATTCGATAAGGTGCCACATAAAAGGTTGTTACACAAGATAAGGGCTCATGGGGTTGTGAGTAATATATCAGCATGGATAGAGGATTGGTTAATGGTCAGAAAACAGAGAGTGGGGATAAACGGGTCATTCTCAGGTTGGCAGGCTGTAACTAGTGGGGTACCACAAGGATCGGTGCTCGGGCCTCAGCTATTTACAATCTATATTAATGACTGAGATGAAGGGACCGAGTGTAATGTATCCAAGTTTGCTGACGATACAAAGCGAGGTGGGAAAGTGAGCTGTGAGGAGGACACAAAGAGTCGACAAAGGGATATGGACAGGTAAAGTGAGTGGGCAAGAAGGTGGCAGATGGAGTATAATGTGGGGAAATGTGAGGTTATTCACTTTGGTAGGAAGAATAGAAAAACAGAATATCCTTTAAATGGTGAGAAACTATTAAATGTTGGTGTTCAGAGGGATTTGGGTGTCCTGGTACATGAAACACAGAAAGTTAACATGCAGGTACAGCAAGCAATTAGGAAAGCAAATGGTATGTTGGCCTTTATTGCAAGGGGGTTGGAGTACAAGAGTGAGGAAGTCTTACTGCAATTGTACAGGGATTTGGTGAGACCTCACCTGGAGTACTGTGTACAGTTTTGCTCTCCTTATCTAAGGAAGGATAGACTTGCCTTAGAGGGGGTGCAACAAAGGTTCACCTGATTGATTCCTGGGATGAGAGGGTTGTCCCATGAGGAGAGATTGAGTAGAATGGGCCGATACTCTCTGGAGTTTAGAAGAATGAGAGGTGATCTCATTGAAACATATCAGATTCTGAGGGGGCTTGACAGGGTAGATGCTGAGAGGCTGTTCCCCCCTGGCTGGAGAGTCTAGAACTAGGGGGCATAGTCTCAGGGTAAGGGGTTGGACATTTAGGACTGAGATGAGGAGGAATTTCTTCACTCAGAGGGTGGTGAATCTTTGGAATTCTCTACCCCAGAGGGCTGTGGATGCTCAGTCGTTGAGTATATTCAAGGCTGAGATCGATGGATTTTTGGACTCGAGGGGAATCAAGGGATATGGGGATCGGGCGGGAAAGTGGAGTTGAGGTCGAAGATCAGCCATGATCTGATTGAATGGCGGACCAGGCTCGAGGGGCCGAATGGCCTACTCCTGCTCCTATTTCTTATGTTCTTATATTCCCCCTGGCACTTGGAGTGTGGGCCTGGATTATGGGCTCGAGTCCTAGAGTATATCCATCTACCTCCGACAGTGCAGCACTCCCTCAGTACTGGCACCGGGGAGTGTGGGCCTGGATTATGGGGCTCGAGTCCTAGAGTATATCCATCTCCCTCCGACAGTGCAGCACTCCCTCAGTACTGGGAGCGGGGAGTGTGGGCCTGGATTATGGGGCTCAAGTCCTAGAGTATATCCATCTACCTCCGACAGTGCAGCACTCCCTCAGTACTGGGAGCGGGGAGTGTGGGCCTGGATTATGGGGCTCAAGTCCTAGAGTATATCCATCTCCCTCCGACAGTGCAGCACTCCCTCAGTACTGGCACCGGGGAGTGTGGGCCTGGATTATGGGGCTCGAGTCCTGGAGTATATCCATCTACCTCCGACAGTGCAGCACTCCCTCAGTACTGGGACCGGGGAGTGTGGGCCTGGATTATGGGGCTCGAGTCCTAGAGTATATCCATCTCCCTCCGACAGTGCAGCACTCCCTCAGTACTGGGAGCGGGGAGTGTGGGCCTGGATTATGGGGCTCAAGTCCTAGAGTATATCCATCTACCTCCGACAGTGCAGCACTCCCTCAGTACTGGGAGCGGGGAGTGTGGGCCTGGATTATGGGGCTCGAGTCCTAGAGTATATCCATCTCCCTCCGACAGTGCAGCACTCCCTCAGTACTGGGAGCGGGGAGTGTGGGCCTGGATTATGGGGCTCAAGTCCTAGAGTATATCCATCTACCTCCGACAGTGCAGCACTCCCTCAGTACTGGGACCGGGGAGTGTGGGCCTGGATTATGGGGCTCGAGTCCAAGAGTATATCCATCTCCCTCCGACAGTGCAGCACTCCCTCAGTACTGGGAGCGGGGAGTGTGGGCCTGGATTATGGGGCTCGAGTCCTAGAGTATATCCATCTCCCTCCGACAGTGCAGCACTCCCTCAGTACTGGCACCGGGGAGTGTGGGCCTGGATTATGGGGCTCAAGTCCTAGAGTATATCCATCTCCCTCCGACAGTGCAGCACTCCCTCAGTACTGGGACCGGGGAGTGTGGGCCTGGATTATGGGGCTCAAGTCCTAGAGTATATCCATCTCCCTCCGACAGTGCAGCACTCCCTCAGTACTGGGACCGGGGAGTGTGGGCCTGGATTATGGGGCTCGAGTCCTAGAGTATATCCATCTCCCTCCGACAGTGCAGCACTCCCTCAGTACTGGGACCGGGGAGTGTGGGCCTGGATTATGGGCTCGAGTCCTAGAGTATATCCATCTCCCTCCGACAGTGCAGCACTCCCTCAGTACTGGGACCGGGGAGTGTGGGCCTGGATTATGGGGCTCGAGTCTCTGTAGTGGGGGCTCGAACCCACGACCTTCTGACTCAAACTTCCGACACTTAACAAGAGGGGGCTTTGGGGTGAGCAGAACACAGTGCGAACACGTCTGTCCAGGAGGGCTCGTCCGGCGCGCGCCTCACAGTATAACTCCGATCCATCCTTTCTTCAGGCTCTGCAGGCCGGAGCTGAAGGGGAACTGAGGACAATAAATGGAAACCCGACCCTGTGGAGTGACGCCCGTCCTGTTACCCCGCTGCTCTTGAACCGGGGTGGGGGAAGCAATCGGTGACGCCAATGAAGACGGGCGGAGATGGCGGTGATGGAGGTGCGTGCGGCGCCCCGGAGCGCTAACAGTGCGCGGGAAACGGGGACAGCGGGAGGGTCTGGGCAAGGTGGGGGCCCACGTGAGTTCCCAGCACGGGAGAGGAGAGGGATTTGCCCCCCCCCCACCGTCAATTTGAAGGGCGTCGTTTTGGAGCTCCCCGAACTCATTGCATTCAATATTCGTGTAAAG
Organism: Heptranchias perlo; assembly: GCF_035084215.1. Classification (NCBI taxonomy): domain Eukaryota; kingdom Metazoa; phylum Chordata; class Chondrichthyes; order Hexanchiformes; family Hexanchidae; genus Heptranchias; species Heptranchias perlo. Next base: position 76,421 of record NW_027139828.1, read on the forward strand.
GTGGTAATGGAGAAAATAACGGGACTTAAGGTAGAGGCGGTATGTAAATGATTGGCAGTACTGAAAGTAGAAAAATCTCCCGGTCCGGATGGGATGTGTCCTCGGTCACCGAGGGAAGTAAGGGTGGAAATTGCGGAGGCTCTGGCCATAATCTTCCAATCCTCATTAAATACTGGGGTGGTGCCGGAGGACTGGAGAATTGCAAATGTTACACCCCTGTTCAAAAAGGGGGAGAGGGATAAACCCAACAGTTACAGGGCAGTCAGCCTGACATCGGTGGTGGGGAAACTTTTCGAGACAATAATCCGGGACAGAATTAATTGGCACTTGGGGCTAATAAATGAAAGTCAGCACACTTTGATGGAGTAACGGAGAGGGTTGATGAGGGGAGTGCGGTGGATGTTGTGTATATGGACTTTCAAAAGGCGTTTGATAAAGTGCCACATAATAGACTTGTCGGCAAAATTAAATCCCATGGGATTAAAGGGACAGTGACAGCGTGGATACAGAATTGTCTCAGGGACAGGAAGCAGAGAGTAGTGGTGAACGGTTGTTTTTCAGACTGGAGGGAAGTTTACAGTGGTGTCCCCCAGGGGTCAGTATTAGGACCACTGCTCTTTTTGATATATATTAATGACCTGGACTTGGGTACAGAGGGTATAATTTCAAAGTTTGCAGATGACACGAAACTCAGAAATGTAATAAACAATGTGGAGGATAGTAACAGAGTTCAGGAGGACAGAGGCTGACTGGTGAAATGGGCAGACACATGGGGGATGACATTTAACACAGAGAAGTGTGAAGTGATATATTTTGGTAGGAAGAATGAGGAGAGGCAATATAAACTAAATGGTACAATTTTAAAGGGGGTGCAGGAACAGAGAGACCTGGGGGTGTGCGTACACAAATCTTTGAAGGTGCCAGGACAGGTTCAGAAGGCAGTTAAAAAAGCAAATGGGATCCTGGGCTTTATAAATGGAGGCACAGAGTACAACATAGGACACAGGAACATAGGAACAGGAGTCGGCCATTCAGCCCCTCGTGCCTGCTCCCCCATTTGATAAGATCATGGCTGATCTGTGATCTAACTCCATATATCTGCCTTTGGCCCATATCCCTTAATACCTTTGGTTGCCAAAAAGCTATCTATCTCAGATTTAAATTTAGCAATTGAGCTAGTATCAATTGCCGTTTGCGGAAGAGAATTCCAAACTTCTACCACCCTTTGTGTGTAGAAGTGTTTTCTAATCTCGCTCCTGAAAGGTCTGGCTCTAATTTTTAGACTGTGCCCCCTACTCCTAGAATCCCCAACCTGCGGAAATAGTTTCTCTCTATCCACCCTATCCGTTCCCCTTAATATCTGATAAACTTCGATCAGATCACCCCTTAACCTTCGAAACTCCAGAGAATACAACCCCAATTTGTGTAATCTCTCCTCGTAACTTAATCCTTGAAGTCCGGGTATCATTCTAGTAAACCTACGCTGCACTCCCTCCAAGGCCAATATGTCCTTCCGAAGGTGCGGTGCCCAGAACTGCTCACAGTACTCCAGGTGCGGTCTAACCAGGGTTTTGTATAGCTGCAGCATAACTTCTGCCCCCTTGTACTCCAGTCCTCGAGATATAAAGGCCAGCGTTCCATTAGCCTTCTTGATTATTTTCTGCTCCTGTTCATGACACTTCAATGATCGATGTACCTGAACCCCGAGGTCCCTTTGCACATCCACTGTTTTTAACTTTTTACCATTTAGAAAGTACCCTGTTCGATCCTTTTTTGATCCAAAGTGGATGACCTCACATTTGTCTACATTGAATTCCATTTGCCACAGTTTTGCCCATTCACCTAATCTAACAATATCGCAAAAGCAAGGAAGTTATACTAAACCGTTATAAAACACTGGTTAGACCCCAGCTGGAGAATTGGGTCCAATTCTGGACACCGCACATCAGGAAAGATGTGAAGGCCTTAGAGGGGGTGCAGAGGAGATTTACTAGAATGGTACCAGGGATGAGGGACTTCAGTTATGTGGAGAGACTGGAGGAGCTGGGATTGTTCCCTTTAGACCAGAGAAGGTTAAGGGAGATTGACCAGTGTGGGACCAGGGATGGGGGACTTCAGTTATGTGGAGAGACTGGAGGAGCTGGGATTGTTCTCCTTTAGACCAGAGAAGGTTAAGGGGAGATTGACCAGTGTGGGACCAGGGATGGGGGACTTCAGTTATGTGGAGAGACTGGAGGAGCTGGGATTGTTCTCCTTTAGACCAGAGAAGGTTAAGGGGAGATTGACCAGTGTGGGACCAGGGATGGGGGACTTCAGTTATGTGGAGAGACTGGAGGAGCTGGGATTGTTCTCCTTTAGACCAGAGAAGGTTAAGGGGAGATTGACCAGTGTGGGACCAGGGATGGGGGACTTCAGTTATGTGGAGAGACTGGAGGAGCTGGGATTGTTCTCCTTTAGACCAGAGAAGGTTAAGGGGAGATTGACCAGTGTGGGACCAGGGATGGGGGACTTCAGTTATGTGGAGAGACTGGAGGAGCTGGGATTGTTCTCCTTTAGACCAGAGAAGGTTAAGGGGAGATTGACCAGTGTGGGACCAGGGATGGGGGACTTCAGTTATGTGGAGAGACTGGAGGAGCTGGGATTGTTCTCCTTTAGACCAGAGAAGGTTAAGGGGAGATTTGATCGAGGTGTTCAAAATCATGAAGGGTTTTTGACGGAGTAAATAAGGAGAAACTGATTCCAGTGGCAGGAGGGTCGGGAACCAGAGGACACGGATTTAAGGTGATCGGGAAAAGAGCCAGAGGGGGAGATGAGGAGACATTATTTTACACAGCGAGTTGTGATGATCTGGAATTCACTGCCTGAAAGGGCGGAGGGAGCAGATTCAATAATAACTTTCAAAAGGGGAATCGGAGAAATACTCGAAGGGGAAAAATTCACAGGGGGAGTGGGACTAATTGGATAGATCTTTCAAAGAGCCAGCACAGGCAGGATGGGTCGAACTGCACCTCCTATGAGATTACGATAGACAAATCTCCAGGACCTGATGGTTCCCACCGCAGGGAATTGAAAGAAGTCAGTGAGGAAGGTGTAGATGATTTCGTTTTTTTTTTATTATTCGTTCATGGGATGTGGGCGTCGCTGGCGAGGCCGGCATTTATTGCCCATCCCTAATTGCCCCTTGAGAAGGTGGTGGTGAGCCGCCTTCTTGAACCGCTGCAGTCCGTGTGGTGAAGGTTCTCCCACAGTGCTGTTAGGAAGGGAGTTCCAGGATTTTGGACCCAGCGACGATGAAGGAATGGCCGATATATTTCCAAGTCCGGATGGTGTGTGACTTGGAGGGGAACGTGCAGGTGGTGTTGTTCCCATGTGCCTGCTGCCCTTGTCCTTCCAGGTGGTAGAGGTCGCGGGTTTGGGAGGTGCTGTCGAAGAAGCCTTGGCGAGTTGCTGCAGTGCATCCTGTGGATGGTCCACACTGCAGCCACAGTGCGCCGGTGGTGAAGGGAGTGAATGTTTAGGGTGGTGGATGGGGTGCCAATCAAGCGGGCTGCTTTATCTTGGATATAACCCTGCGAAGCTCCCTCGACGTGGAATTCGCTACAAGGAGTAGTTGAGGCGAATAGTGTAGATGGATTTAAGGGGGAAGCTGGATAAACACATGAGGGAGAAAGGAATAGAAGGATATGGAGATAGGGTGAGATGGAGTAGGGAGGGAGGAGGCTCGTGTGGAGCACAAACACCGGCATGGGCCTGATGGGCCAAATGGCCTGTAGACTCAATGTAACTCGATTCGAGAATTGTCCCCTCGGATTGGAAAATTGCAAATGTTACTCCATTATTGAAGAAGGGAGGGAGAGACAGAGAAACCAGGTAACTACAGGCCTGACAGTCTAACATCAGTAGTGGGGAACTTACTAGGATCTGTCATGAGGGATGGAGTAACTGAGCATTTGGACAGATATGGGCTGAGCAGAGAGAGCCAGCATGGATTTGTTAAGGGTAACTCATGTCTGGCTAATGCAGTTGGATGGCGGAACAGGCTCGAGGGGCTGAATGGCCTCCTCCTGTTCCTATGGTAACAGGCTCGAGGGGCTGAATGGGCCTCCTCCTGTTCCTATAGTAACAGGCTCAAGGGGGCTGAATGGGCCTCCTCCTGTTCCTATAGTAACAGGCTCGAGGGGCTGAATGGGCCTCCTCCTGTTACTATCTAACAGGCTCGAGGGGATGAATGGGCCTCCATCTGTTCCTATAGTAACAGGCTCGAGGGGCTGAATGGGCCTCCTCCTGTTCCTATAGTAACAGGCTCGAGGGGCTGAATGGGCCTCCTCCTGTTCCAAAAGTAACAGGCTCGAGGGGCTGAATGGGCCTCCTCCTGTTCCTATCGCAACAGGCTCGAGGGGCTGAATGGGCCTCCTCCTGTTCCTATAGTAACAGGCTCGAGGGGCTGAATGGCCTCCTCCTGTTCCCATGACGGACCTTTCGACTATTCCCGGCCCGTTACTCACCCCTTGTTTCCGCCTCTCCGCAGATTGCCTGGGAAGTTTCCAGAAAACGCTGGCCGGATTCTCTGCGGGTGAGATATACCGAGTGAGCCGCCACTACCTGCCAGACCTGGTCTACATCATTGAGTACGATCCATTCCACATGGTGCAGCAATTATACGAGAGAGGGATCTATACCCGGCAGCAAGCAGAGGTCTGTGGAATTGTTCGATCTTACGTCGTGTCGACAGCACAGAAACAGGCTCCAACTGTGCACAGTGCTCCAAGTGTGGTCTAACCAAGGTATACGGAGACCAGAACGGTGCACAGTGCTCCAAGTGTGGTCTAACCGAGGTATACGGAGACCAGAACTGTGCACAGTGCTCCAAGTGTGGTCTAACCAAGGTATACGGAGACCAGAACGGTGCACAGTGCTCCAAGTGTGGTCTAACCGAGGTATACGGAGACCAGAACTGTGCACAGTGCTCCAAGTGTGGTCTAACCGAGGTATATGGAGACCAGAACTGTGCACAGTGCTCCAAGTATGGTCTAACCAAGGTATATGGAGACCAGAACTGTGCACAGTGCTCCAAGTGTGGTCTAACCAAGGTATATGGAGACCAGAACTGTGCACAGTGCTCCAAGTGTGGTCTAACCGAGGTATATGGAGACCAGAACTGTGCACAGTGCTCCAAGTATGGTCTAACCAAGGTATATGGAGACCAGAACTGTGCACAGTGCTCCAAGTGTGGTCTAACCAAGGTATATGGAGACCAGAACTGTGCACAGTGCTCCAAGTGTGGTCTAACCAAGGTATATGGAGACCAGAACTGTGCACAGTGCTCCAAGTGTGGTCTAACCAAGGTATATGGAGATCAGAACTGTGCACAGTGCTCCAAGTGTGGTCTAACCAAGGTATATGGAGACCAGAACTGTGCACAGTGCTCCAAGTGTGGTCTAACCAAGGTATATGGAGACCAGAACTGTGCACAGTGCTCCAAGTGTGGTCTAACCGAGGTATATGGAGATCAGAACTATGCACAGTGCTCCAAGTGTGGTCTAACCGAGGTATATGGAGACCAGAACTGTGCACAGTGCTCCAAGTGTGGTCTAACCGAGGTATATGGAGACCAGAACTGTGCACAGTGCTCCAAGTGTGGTCTAACCAAGGTGTATGGAGACCAGAACTGTGCACAGTGCTCCAAGTGCGGTCTAACCGAGGTATATGGAGACCAGAACTGTGCACAGTGCTCCAAGTGTGGTCTAACCGAGGTATATGGAGACCAGAACTGTGCACAGTGCTCCAAGTGTGGTCTAACCAAGGGATATGGAGACCAGAACTGTTCACAGTGCTCCAAGTGTGGTCTAACCAAGGTGTATGGAGACCAGAACTGTGCACAGTGCTCCAAGTGTGGTCTAACCAAGGTATACGGAGACCAGAACTGTGCACAGTGCTCCAAGTGTGGTCTAACCAAGGTTCTGTACAAGTTTAACATAACTTCTCTGCTTTTCAATTCTATCCCTCTAGAAATGAGCCCCAGTGCTTGATTTGCCTTTTTATGGCCTTATTAACCTGCGTCGTTACTTTTGGTGATTTGTGTATCTGTACCCCCAGATCCCTCTGATCACCTGCACTCCAGCAACCACGAATTTTTTCCCGCTGGCCTTAATTCTCAGTCCCCCCCGCAATTATCTGTCCCCAATCTCCGACACTGTTCCAACGATCCTTAACACGAGCTCGAGGACGATCTCCTCATCTTACTACGCGGCTTCCTACAGCCTTAACACCGAGTTTGTACACTCCATACAATCCAAAACATCTGCTACCCCGTATCCTAACTCACACCGAGTCCCGTTCACCCCTCACCCCCCCGTATCCTAACTCACACCGAGTCCCGTTCACCCCTCACCCCCCCGTATCCTAACTCACACCGAGTCCCGTTCACCCCTCACCCCCCCGTATCCTAACTCACACCGAGTCCCGTTCACCCCTCACCCCCCCCGTATCCTAACTCACACCGAGTCCCGTTCACCCCTCACCCCCCCGTATCCTAACTCACACCGAGTCCCGTTCACCCCTCACCCCCCCGTATCCTAACTCACACCGAGTCCCGTTCACCCCTCACCCACCCGTATCCGAACTCACACCGAGTCCCGTTCACACCCTCACCCCCCCCGTATCCTAACTCACACCGAGTCCCGTTCACCCCTCACCCCCCCGTATCCTAACTCACACCGAGTCCCGTTCACCCCTCACCCCCCCGTATCCTAACTCACACCGAGTCCCGTTCACCCCTCACCCCCCCGTATCCTAACTCACACCGAGTCCTGTTCACCCCTCACCCCCCCGTATCCTAACTCAGACCGAGTCCCGTTCACCCCTCACCCCCCCGTATCCTAACTCACACCGAGTCCCGTTCACCCCTCACCCCCCCGTATCCTAACTCACACCGAGTCCCGTTCACCCCTCACCCCCCGTATCCTAACTCACACCGAGTCCCGTTCACCCCTCACCCCCCCGTATCCTAACTCACACCGAGTCCCGTTCACCCCTCACCCCCCCGTATCCTAACTCACACCGAGTCCCGTTCACCCCTCACCCCCCCGTATCCTAACTCACACCGAGTCCCGTTCACCCCTCACCCCCCCGTATCCTAACTCACACCGAGTCCCGTTCACCCCTCACCCCCCCGTATCCTAACTCACACCGAGTCCCGTTCACCCCTCACCCCCCGTATCCTAACTCACACCGAGTCCCGTTCACCCCTCACCCCCCCGTATCCTAACTCACACTGAGTCCCGTTCACCCCTCACCCCCCCGTATCCTAACTCACACCGAGTCCCGTTCACTCCCTCACCCCCTGTATCCTAACTCACACCGAGTCCCGTTCACCCCTCACCCCCCGTATCCTAACTCACACCGAGTCCCGTTCACCCCTCACCCCCCGTATCCTAACTCACACCGAGTCCCGTTCACCCCACACCCCCCCCCGTATCCTAACTCACACCGAGTCCCGTTCACCCCTCACCCCCCCGTATCCTAACTCACACCGAGTCCCGTTCACCCCTCACCCCCCGTATCCTAACTCACACCGAGTCCCGTTCACCCCTCACCCCCCCGTATCCTAACTCACACCGAGTCCCGTTCACCCCTCACCCCCCCGTATCCTAACTCACACCGAGTCCCGTTCACCCCTCACCCCCCCGTATCCTAACTCACACCGAGTCCCGTTCACCCCTCACCCCCCCGTATCCTAACTCACACCGAGTCCCGTTCACCCCTCACCCCCCCGTATCCTAACTCACACCGAGTCCCGTTCACCCCTCACCCCCCCCTCCCTATCTCTGTAACCTCCTCCAGCCCCTACAATTCTCATCCTCCTGTTCAAATCCCTCCATGGCCCTCGCCCCCCCTCCCTATCTCTGTAACCTCCTCCAGCCCCTACAATTCTCATCCTCCTGTTCAAATCCCTCCATGGCCCTCGCCCCCCCTCCCTATCTCTGTAACCTCCTCCAGCCCCTACAATTCTCATCCTCCTGTTCAAATCCCTCCATGGCCCTCGCCCCCCCCTCCCTATCTCTGTAACCTCCTCCAGCCCCTACAATTCTCATCCTCCTGTTCAAATCCCTCCATGGCCCTCACCCCCCCCTCCCTATCTCTGTAACCTCCTCCAGCCCCTACAATTCTCACCCTCCTGTTCAAATCCCTCCATGACCCTCGCCCCCCCTCCTTATCTTTGTAACCTCCTCCAGCCCCTACAATTCTCATCCTCCTGTTCAAATCCCTCCATGGCCCTCGCCCCCCCTCCCTATCTCTGTAACCTCCTCCAGCCCCTACAATCCTCATCCTCCTGTTCAAATCCCTCCATGACCCTCGCCCCCCCTCCCTATCTCTGTAACCTCCTCCAGCCCCTACAATCCTCATCCTCCTGTTCAAATCCCTCCATGACCCTCGCCCCCCCTCCCTATCTCTGTAACCTCCTCCAGCCCCTACAATTCTCATCCTCCTGTTCAAATCCCTCCATGGCCCTCGCCCCCCCTCCCTATCTCTGTAACCTCCTCCAGCCCCTACAATTCTCATCCTCCTGTTCAAATCCCCCCATGGCCCTCGTCCCCCCCCCTCCCTATCTCTGTAACCTCCTCCAGCCCCGACAATTCTCATCCTCCTGTTCAAATCCCTCCATGGCCCTCGCCCCCCCCTCCCTAACTCTGTAACCTCCTCCAGCCCCTACAATTCTCATCCTCCTGTTCAAATCCCTCCATGGCCCTCACCCCCCTCCCTATCTCTGTAACCTCCTCCAGTACCTACAATTCTCATCCTCCTGTTCAAATCCCTCCATGGCCCTCACCCCCCTCCCTATCTCTGTAACCTCCTCCAGCCCCTCCAATTCTCATCCTCCTGTTCAAATCCCTCCATGGCCCTCGCCCCCCTCCCTATCTCTGTAACCTCCTCCAGCCCCTACAATCCTCATCCTCCTGTTCAAATCCCTCCATGGCCCTCGCCCCCCCTCCCTATCTCTGTAACCTCCTCCAGCCCCTACAATTCTCATCCTCCTGTTCAAATCCCCCCATGGCCCTCGTCCCCCTCCCTATCTCTGTAACCTCCACCAGCCCCTTACAATTCTCATCCTCCTGTTCAAATCCCTCCATGGCCCTCGCTCCCCCCTCCCTATCTCTGTAACCTCCTCCAGCCCCTACAATTCTCATCCTCCTGTTCAAATCCCCCCATGGCCCTCGTCCCCCTCCCTATCTCTGTAACCTCCACCAGCCCCTACAATTCTCATCCTCCTGTTCAAATCCCTCCATGGCCCCTCGCCCCCCCCCTCCCTATCTCTGTAACCTCCTCCAGCCACCGACAATTCTCATCCTCCTGTTCAAATCCCTCCATGGCCCTCTCGCCCCCCCTCCCTATCTCTGTAACCTCCTCCAGCCCCCTACAATCCTCATCCTCACTGTTCAAATCCCTCCATGGCCCTCGCCCCCCCCTCCCTATCTCTGTAACCTCCTCCAGCCCCTCCAATTCTCATCCTCCTGTTCAAATCCCTCCATGGCCCTCGCCCCCCCTCCCTATCTCTGTAACCTCCTCCAGCCCCCTACAATCCTCATCCTCCTGTTCAAATCCCTCCATGGCCCTCGCCCCCCCTCCCTAATCTCTGTAACCTCCTCCAGCCCCTACAATCCTCATCCTCCTGTTCAAATCCCTCCATGACCCTCACCCCCCCCCTCCCTATCTCTGTAACCTCCTCCAGCCCCTACAATTCTCATCCTCCTCTTCAAATCCCTCCATGGCCCTCGCCCCCCCCCTCCCTATCTCTGTAACCTCCTCCAGCCCCCTCCAATTCTCATCCTCCTGTTCAAATCCCTCCATGGCCCTCGCCCCCCCTCCCTATCTCTGTAACCTCCTCCAGCCCCTACAATCCTCATCCTCCTGTTCAATCAATCCCTCCATGGCCCTCGCCCCCCACCTCCCTATCTCTGTGACCTCCTCCAGCCCCTACAATCCTCATCCTCCTGTTCAAATCCCTCCATGACCCCTCACCCCCCCCTCCCTATCTCTGTAACCTCCTCCAGCCCCTACAATTCTCATCCTCCTCTTCAAATCCCTCCATGGCCCTCGCCCCCCCCTCCCTATCTCTGTAACCTCCTCCAGCCCCTACAATTCTCATCCTCCTGATCAAATCCCTCCATGGCCCTCGCTCCCCTCCCTATCTCTGTAACCTCCTACAACCCTCCGAGATCTCTGCGCTCCTCCAATTCTTGCCTCTTGTCCATCCCTCGATTTTTAATCCCTCCACCATTGGCGGCCGTGCCTTCAGCTGCCTGGACCCTAAGCTCTGGAATTCCCTCCCTAAACCTCTCCCTCTCTCTCCTCCTTTAAGACGCTCCTTAAAACCTCCTCTTTGACCGAGCTTTTGGTCACCTGTCCCAATATCTCCTCACGTGGCTCGCTGTTAAATTCTGTTTGATGATCGCTTCCTGTGAAGCTCCCTGGGGATGTCTCGCTGCAGTAAAGTTGCTGTATTGATGGGAGTTGCTGTTCTCATTGACTGTGTCCTGGGTCTGATTTCCCGCAGAGGGTCCAAGCGATCGAGACCCGTGTGAGTGCAGGGAAGGCGGCCCAGGCCCTGCTGTCTGAGATGCTGGAGAGGGGCCAGGAGGCACTCAATGGTCTGTGGGACGTCCTGTACACAGAACGGCTCCGCTATCCCAATCCTCTCCTCGGGACAATCCTCGAGGAACTGCAGCACAGAGGTGAATCCACTCACTGACTCTCCCTCCGAGGCTCGCTCTCCCCTCCTCTCTCTGGCTCCGTCTCTGGGTTGTTTTCCTGTGTTCATGTGTGTGTGTCACTGTGTGTCTCTCCGTCTCTCTCTCTCTCTCCCTCTCTCTCTCTCTCTCTCCCTCTCTCTCTCTCTCTGTCTCCCTCCCTCTCCAACTCTCCCCCCCTTCCTCTCTCCCCTCGCCCTCTCTTTTCTCTCTCTCACTCGCTCCCGCTCCTTCTCTCTCCCTCTCTCTCTCTCTCTCTCCCTCTCTCTCTCTCACTCTCTCTCCGTCTCTCTGTCTCTCTCTCTCTCTCTCACCCCTCTCTCTCTCTCTCT